>NC_072775.1:6888020-7024093 GCF_022539595.1 Amphiprion ocellaris | reverse complement strand
ACTGTTGCTGTCTAGCAAAGGATGTGTCTAAACTTAGAAGCACGTAGCTGGAATGGAGACAAGCTCTAACAGTGTTTCCTAAAGAAAGGAGTGAAGGGCAGAAAGGTGAATTTGTGTTCAAAATAAGGCTGACGGCTGATCTTAAATAAAGGCTTTGTGAAACATCAGGAGCTCCACCATTGTCTGGATGGGGTTTGCTACATTGTGTGACTTTAAATATGTAGCGGACGGCAGGAACTGATGGGACCTTGTATGATTTCCAACTGATAAATAACAGTCAGTTTGTAGTAGGATCGCAATCATGCGATCGTCAGCAGGTAACTGACAGTGTTCACATCGTGGTTACAACGACACCGTGCTGGCTGCTATATCTCCCAATGGGAAATCCTTAACAACGCCGTGGATCCAGACTATGAGTCACATCACTGTGAAAATTTAATGAGGTGATCCTGGTGTCATTTCTGTCTTCCCCTGAAAATTTCATCAAATCCGTCAGTCCATTTTTGAGTAATATTTCACACTGACAGACGGATTCACAGATTCACAGACCAGCGTACGCCGATCGTCACATAACTCCACTGTTCCTTGGCGGATTAATATGATTTTAAATCTAGGAGGATGTTAAACAGCTGCAGCTCCTCTCCTCAATGAAGATCTGGAAACAGGACGGAGTTCATCGAAAAACACAAGGCACAACTCCAAAACCAGGACAAAGAGAGGAATTAGAAGTGTCAAATGCTTTTGTATGTGAGGAAAGGAGCTTAAAATTGGATCAGCAACTGCACAAAAACATGTATAGAGGCAAAATGATTATGGATTAGGCCATTTGTTGTGGCTAAAACTGTCAGTTTGCTCTTTGCTGAAGTGAAAGACGAGATCAGTTGTGGCTGAAACCCTCCAATGACCCAGAAACTGAAAGCGTTTTATCACCGATAATGATACGTGATTCATTCAAAGATCCACGTGACACGTTCTGTTGCAGAAAAGCGACGGGATGTTATCAGTAATATATGTGTATGTGTGTTTCTGAGAGTGTGCAGGTATGTGATAACGCCGTGTAGATCACGTCTTTGTGCAAGTTTGCTTTCGGTGCTGTGCTTGTTGAAACAGAGGTTGGAGACAGGCTTACTCAAACAACAGTTATCCCGAGTGGACCCCATTAGCCGTCTAAATGTGACAGCAGAGTGGAGGTGAGTAATCTAGCAGCGTCAGCGAGCACATATGATGACAAATTAGGGAGGGAGAAAACTTGTCAGGCTGATTTGAAAAGCCAAAAGATGAATGTATGCCTGCTAAGCCCTGTGGAAAACATC
This sequence comes from Amphiprion ocellaris, assembly GCF_022539595.1. NCBI lineage: Eukaryota > Metazoa > Chordata > Actinopteri > Pomacentridae > Amphiprion > Amphiprion ocellaris. The sequence continues at coordinate 7,022,780 of NC_072775.1, read as the reverse complement.
TAGGGACCACCTCGGGGTTCCCAGAGAGGGTTTACACAGCCAGAGAGGAATTAGTCTGTCAGTGTCATACTCTGCAGAAAATTACCTCATTAACCACACATAATGACAAATTAAGACAAAAATGATGGGAAAAACAAACAGATAAATGAGCCAAGATACCCAAAGATGATTCTGCAAAGTAAATCTTCTTTTCAAGGAGCAGCTACATGGTTTTGTGTTGATGAGTCTCTGTTTTGCCCTTCCTATAACAGACATAAGATGGGAGGTTTGCCATCCTATAGAGTGAAAATGGAACTTTGAATACAGTCAGAATGCTACATCCATATAATTGCCATGTATGCACTGTAGAACTGAAGGGAACATTGAACGTACACGGTTCCATGTTGACAGTTTTAAAGGCTTCAGTAATGAAGCGCATGTCATATTTGGCCACTTTAATCATGCATTCTGAAAATGTCGGCTTCATGTCTGTGTAGCCTCTATTTTTATGCGCATTTTGAAGTATTACATCAGAAAAAGTTAATATACAATTCTAAAAAAGCGTCACCAATTTCACAAAAACTGTTTTGACGCTCATTTCAGGCAGTTTTTGGCTTTTTTGAAAGTTAATGCACAAATTAGAAGATGAATACACCTTTTTCAAATTAGTCAGCATTTAATTCACATGACTTATCAATTCATTTTTGCCTCCAGACAGAATTAAACATGGCCGATGCCAGCTGACATGAAAGAAGAACTGCCCGAATGAAAACAATTCCTGAAGAGTTCTCTACATTTTCTCTCATAGATGGACAGAATTTTGTTTGTTTCCTCTTCTTCTTTGACTTTTTTCGCAGTTGGCACCAATTCAATTCAATTTTATTCATGTAGCACCAATTCACAATATATGTCATCTCATAGTCCTTCACATAGTAAAGCGAAGACCTTGCGTATTTTAAACTGAGAACAGAGAACCCAACAAACCAAAGCTACCTCTGGACAGAATCAGGCTCAGGGAAGGTAGCCACCTGCCTCGACCTGTCGGGGTGAGAGTGAGGTGGGGTATAGCAAGATAGCAGATGGAGGACAGACAAACAATGCAAACAACAACGAACAAGGAAGGATTTCGTCTTAATGCTTCTTCTACTTTGTTTATTATCACTATGCGTAAAGTAGCATCTACCACCATCTTCTGATGATGCTATGCAGCCCATTTTATTAGTTTTTTTTCTCCAAAGTAGTTAATTTTTGAATGAGCCTAATTCACATTTTGTTTGGAATTTTTTTTCAAAAGTTCACCTTAAATTCACCTGACTGTTAGGTGAAATGACATCTAGCGACAACAAAAACAGACAGGAAATATGGGGGGAGAGAGAAAGGGAACAGCATGTAGCGTGCGGTGACTCGCTGCTCAGGACATTTGTGCCCATGTGGTATGTGGACCAACCACTCAGCTGCTGGGTCGCCCCGGGACTTTGTCACAGTTCATTTTCCAATCAGATAGTTCAGCAGTGTGTTCACCTTAAGAGAAAGGTGAGAAGAGGATAAATTCATGTGGAAAAACATTCAACCTCAAACTTTTGCCCCAAGAAAAATCATTTTCTAGTCTTCTTGATGTTCTTGTTACCCAAAAAAATGAATGCTAATTACAGGTATTTGATGTGTATGTACACTAATGAGTGTGTAGGAATGTGTTTTTGATGGTATTTGTGTTATACTTCAACTCACACAAAGACACATGCCTGTGTGTACGACTCTTCATGTAGCTATCCTGATGTGTGGCGTGTGATTGCATGTGTGCATAGCTCGGTCGTTGCTTGTGAGAAGTGAACTCGGGCTCCTGCTCTCTTTGAAGGAGGCCCTGCGGCTGTTCGTGGCTTTAATCTCATAATGGCTTCAATAACAGCAACCATATCTTCGTGACAGCGATTTCAAAGGCCTGGCAGGTTTAATGTACTGTACACCACAATGCACACTGACAGCACAACACAAGGCACCAGAGAATAGATTATGAAATGCCTTACCACAGCAGAACAAACAGGAGAGGAATGGGATCGTAAATTGACTGGCAGTTTGGCACAATGCGCCGTAAAAAAAGCGTCTTCAGAAAGACAGGTTTTTCAGAGTGGATCGGTGCTGTAGTTAAAGTTTGTGGGTTATGACAGCGCGGTAATAGAGAATGATAAATTGGTTTAGAAATGACAGATATTTGGATCTGGATTGCATGAAACTGTCACGTCAAACTTCACTTGTACAACTGTAACATGTTCCCAAGATGTTGCACTGGTGTTAATGTAATAGATGTTCTATCTATTCAGGTGACATTTTTTTGACTATTTACATTACTTTTAATCTGTAACAGTGCGTCACATTCATTTGTGTTGTTTTTATAATCACTATCTACACAGTAAGCTCAAATTGTACGCATAAGCGTACTTTAAAAATGCATGCAGTTATTTTCCATTTCACATACTCAGGATACAAAGAATAGACTGGACTGCTTGTTGAGACAGTGTGAAATCGCAGCATCTGTGTTGTGGCATCAAACAGAGCCTCTTGTGAAACCCTGTGGTGTCTTGGCTGCCATGTGCAGCATTTTTAGTTGAAGTTACATCTAAATCACCGTCTCTCTCTGGCTTCCCCGTCTAGCTTGGCACATTTTCATTTCAGTGAAAGCACTCATAAAGCTTTCATGCATTCATTTCATATCGATATTTCACTCCATGCACAATGTGCTAACTAGTGTTTAGTTGACTAATATGTTTCACAATCCTCCATAAAATGTGGGGGTTATGGAATGACAGCAAGGTTTCTTATGTTTCAAACACTGGCTGAAGGCTAAAGTCAAGCAACAAAAAGCATTTAGATCTACACTGTAACAAAATATGCGTGCAGATGGAAGTGATACCTGACTGTTGCTATTTTTAGGTCTATATATGGTGATTGCCTCTTCCCAGAAGTGCTAATACACATCGTAAAAGCATCACAAATGAAGAAAAAGAATGTCAGTTTCAATGTTCGAATATTCACACAGTTTCACAGCCATTACTGCACACATAGAGCAGGAATCTGGATTCTCTGCCAAAACATATGAAATCACACAACCTGATCTGCAGCCAGCTAACGCCTACAGCAATACCAAACCTATGTGTAAAGCCTTCCAGTACGTGTGCTTGTAGCCATGTTTGAACCTGTTCACACACCTGAAGGCACAGAAGAGCTTTGTTGAAGTCTTGGGATTTTATTATTGATATTTCCATTTAGCATTACAAGCCAAATGGAAGTGCTGATTACCATTTGTAGGTGATTTTATGGTGGAAAAATACACAGAGAGGTGTTATTTTTGGATTGAAATCTGCACCTGAATTCATGAATTCCCTTCTCTCTGTGCACTCCTCACCCCTCCTCCACTAATGAGGAGGCTCCCAGCCTGGTCCCAGTCACTCATCCCGCTCGGCTCCCCTTTGTCTCCACTGGGGGCGGATTGGAGGGTGTAATTGGCCGAGCCTGCTCAGGTGAAAGCAGACCTCTTGTCTGGGGACACAAAACCGTCTCTCTGTGTGTGTCTGCAGCGCGGCAAGGTCAAAAGGACACGCTGTGTTCGGACACACACACACACTGAGTCCTCTTCACTCATCCTCCAGCCCCCAACAATCAGTGCAGCTACCTGGGAAAGGTAATTATTTGCACTCGTGTCTGTCTTCTTGGCTCTCAGAGCACTCAGCTGCCAGCTCTGAGAGGAAACAGAGACAGTGGAAAGTTTGTACCTTCGCTCTCACTTCCATCTTACAACCGCTCTACATGTTGTTGAGCTACTAATGTCAAAAAGAACATGCTGTAAAATGACCCGACACCTAATTAGAGGTGTAGTTTGGCCTGTACAGACATGATCCTGAGGCAGAGCTGCTCCAAAGGCATTTAAATTTTTGTCCTAGAACATGAAGCACTATAGTATCATTGCAGTGAGTTTATTATCAGCACCGGATAATCTGAGTGATTATTGTGTAACCTGACGTAATGCTTACTTTTACAGTCAATGCAAAGGAAGAGCAGGTGAAATGTGGTGCTATGCAAATCCTGCGTAACCGACTCATTTTTCCACATTATTGAGAGCACTTCTTTTCTGTTTGTACAAACACAAAGGCGGTCGGCTCTTAAAACAAACCAACACACATCATTTTCATTGAAGACATTTGCTGACTATGTTCAGGCTTTTTGGTTTCACTGAATACTCCCTGTAACGTTAGTCATCATAGTCAGAGTCACAGTCCAGTGAAGGCACCTGGAAAGATAAAGATGTGTCAACAAACTGAGCTGGGAATCAAAAGGTTCACGTCTCCTTTCTCATAAAGGATCGATGCTTTTAACCTTGCAGCACGTAGATTTGAGTACTTGGCAGTCTTACAACATGTGAAAATGTGAGAGGTGTAACGACAGTACCTCTAAACATTTACACTATGATGCTTCTTTATATGTATGAGTGATTATGAGTAGAGTAGGCTTTAACATCAAACCAAAGCTGCATCATAAACTGTTTTTGTGTGCCGATGACATTCACACAATTGAATGCTTTCATATTCATCATTCACTCAACATACAAATCAAAAATCCTCTTTTATGATTTCACTCGCTGTCCCACATCATTAACACAGTTTTCACAAGTTTCTTTGCAGTGACTGAACTCACATAAAACACAATCAGATCTTGTTTTGTTTGGAATTGCTTTGTTGTCACATTTGACATGACACTACACTGCGTTCTAAATGAGGCATGCATGTTTGGTTTACATTGTTCTGTTGTTAACAGTTTGATAGGTTTCATTACCTCAATGTTTGACAAGTAAACCTGTGCATGCTTGTCCTTCGATTGCTCTATTTCTGACAGGAATATTGATACATGGTCTGTATTAAACTAGTGACTCATCGGTGATACATTTCAGTAGAAACTAAAGCTGCTGATGCTCTACTAGACTGAGACAGAACCAGCCACAACATTCTGACCACTGACAGGTGAAGTGAATAACATCGATCATCTTGTTATAATACAACGTTCTGCTAGGAAACCTTGAGTCCTGACATTCATGTGGATGTTTGACATGTACCACCCTCCTAAGCATTGCAGGTCAAGCAACCCCCACCTCCCCAATTCCCCACACAGTCCACACATTTCACATATATATATATGTTGGGCTGTACTCAGAATTAAAGCTGCAGTAGGCAGAAATCTGAAATAAAAGCCATATATTGAAGATACACAGCACTCCTCAAGTGACAAATCAATATTCATTTGCCAACAGATTTGGATGCTATTATAAAGTTCAATAGTGCACGTCTCATACATGATGTTAGGAACCTCCTCCACCTTCTAGTAGGCTCAGTGAGCCATTATCAACCCATTTATTATAGATGTAGCTGCAGTAAGGACTTCCAAAGAGGAACAACATTTCATATATGAAGAATGAAAGCGGATGGAAAAGAAAATAAGCAAACCACAATCCAAGAGATCTGAGTTTAAGTCACATCTCTTGCCATATTTCTAATTTTAGATTTTGACGTAAATTTCATTTCACTTCACTTGCTGTTTTTTATTCCATGTTTAGCTAAGTTTAGGTACCAAAGCTACTTGGTTAGGTTTAGAAAAAGATGTTGGTTTGGATTAAAATACACAGTGTTGCTTCATTTACCTAATGCGGAGGTCCCTACAGACCCTTATGTATGGGAATGTGCAGTGATAATCAATCATTTAAGGGGATAATGTCCACATTATATGCATTTGTGGCTTCACCTGAGATATAAACTCTGGTTGCCGAACCCAAAATACACTCTGTTGCATATTATCTCATCTTTGTTTGTATGATCTTGCGATCAGTGATAAGTCCTATAATTGGCTGAAATCTCCCATGATGGACAAAATGTTCTAAAGACTGAAAACAGAGCCAAAAAGAGATGGAGAAGTCTAATTTCCATCACATGAATCACAATATGCTGGAAAACAGCATTTTTATCCAGTGACAATAAAAAATATATATATATACTGCCTACTCCAGCTTTAAGGAAACATGTAATTAATCACAAAATGTCATTTTACACTAAGGGAGCATGGATATCTATATCTAAGTTCATGTTAATCCAGTGTGTATCTGTACAAAATGTAATGTCAATTTCTTTTGGAGATTTTGAGATATTTCACTGGATAAACTTCAAACTCTTGGTTGGCTACATATAAAGTCATGAGGATTTCTCTTCTGGAGACCCAGTAGGACAGACCATTAGAGCCTCTCTAATGGTCAGGAGAATGCCAAAATCAATCAGTTTCATCCTTTGCAGACAATGAATGTCTGTTCCAAAATTCATGGTAAATTTTGAAATATTTCAGTCTGAACAGAAGTAGTGGACTAACAGTTCCACCAATGGAGCCACATTGCTAGTAAAGCTAATAACAGCAACTCCAGAACTGTTTACACGTTGTCAAAACTCTCCATCAGTGAACAACAATAACAACCTACCAAGAGCCTGCAGTGACAAAACTCTTTCCTCATGGATTTATGGTCTGCATGGGTGGCCCCAGTGGGAAACACACCCGTCACCTTACCGTGAGACACCGTATTGACACTGAATACATAGTGTTACACACAATACATCACCCTTGGCCTCTCATTCACCCACGTTGAGCACTGAGTGTCTTTAGCTGCTTCATGGCCCGTGACAGAAGGCAAAGACGTGAAGTATTTCAGAAAGCACTACGTCATTTGACATCCATCACAGGTATATGAATTTTACTTGATTGCTGAGGTTCCAACTTGTTTTTTTTTTTTTTTTTTTTTTTAAACTTGAATAGTTTTGATGAATCACTGTGTGTGAAATTACAGGCTTGACTCTGAAATTGTCCATGGTCTTGAGTTTCTTTTACATGACGTCCACACAGAACATGTATTGAGATGTTTGGTCCCACGGCGACACAGAGTTTCTCATATTGTGGTCTGAGGGTGAAACCGGTCAACAATTAGTGAAACAGCAAGACTATCTTATGTAATGTGATAGACTCACACACGGAAATGAACACCATTAGATGTTAAATAATAACCAAAAATGTCAAGCATAGTATGTTTTCCTTATGGGTCTTACAAAAGCACAACAATAGGTGTGATTTTGTCCCTTTGTCATGCATCTGGCTAGAGTATCATCGCCGAACAGGGAAGTAACACAGCTTAGCCACTGAAAGACGAGTTAAGTGGAGCAGCCAAAATGGATGAAGAGCTATCACTTGTTGCCCAAGAGCACAAGGATTGCTCCAAAACAGATCATATACACAGACATTATGCTGCAGCAGCAACTCTATACTGTCCTCCTGCTTTGCACATCTTGTTTCTTCACATTGCCTCTCTAATGGTACGTGTATTGTCAGGCTTTTTTTTTGTAACAGTAGCTTAGTTTTAATGTTAGAAGCTAGATATTTCTGGCACAAACGATGGACAGTGGTGTCAGGTCCCTGAGTCTATGAATAGAATAGAATAGAATAGAATAGAATAGAATAGAATAGAATAGAATAGAATAGAATAGAATAGAATAGAATAGAATAGAATAGAATAGAATAGAATAGAATAGAATAGAATAGAATAGAATAGAATAGAATAGTTCAAAAAGTTCACTTTTGACCTTGTCGACACAATAATTAACTACAATAGCATTTGTTCTATCAACGTATGTCAAAAGGCTAATTTATGCAAATTCCAAATGTGTTTTCTTTCTCACTTGTAAGTCTTATATGTACATTTAGCTTTAGTTAAATCTTTAAGAAAAAAATTGTGTAAAAACAGCAAGTGGTCATTTTACATCAAGTATGGTCCTAAATATACAGTCACTTTCTGAACCTTCACAGTAACAAGACTCATATTTACCTCAAAGACCTAAAAGTAGTAACTGTCACATGATCATCTGCCAGAAAGTGAAAAAATACCATTTTAATTGAATAATAAATTGTTGAATTATTTAATGACAAAATCAACAGTGGCACATTTTTTCAGAGACATAATCAATAGGCATTTTAACCCTTAGATGCATAAGTGGGTCAAAAATGACCTGGTGAGGTCATTTTCTTGCAATATCTTTGTAAAGAAAAACTTTTATCATTTCATTTTCCAGCTATTGCTCAAAAAAAATGTTTTCGATATTCCAACATTTAAAATTTTAGGTTAGATTTTTTCTTATGAAGACATTGTAATATTTGTATTACTGCCCCAAGCCCTTTATCACTGATAATATCATACAAGAAGTTTTGCAGTGCACAAATTTGGAGGAAAAGGGTGTTAAAATGTCAACAGAATGGATGTTGACATTCTTCCATTGCTGTTCTGTGTAATATTCTTCTTTTTCAACAATCAAAATGTTCAAAATCTGTTATAAAGTGAAAAATAATCAAATTTCAAACATGAAATCATTCTTATGTGGACAAAACTAGAATGCAAACAATAATACAAATTGGCAAAAATGGCATAAAAACACATCGATTCCGATAAAGGTCATTTTTGACCCACCTGTGGAAGAGTGTGGGGTCCAATCACTCGTGCATCTAAGGGTTGAAGGGGATTTGCTGTAAATCTTGCAGAAATATAGAGGAAATCTATTTCCACATAGAAGTAATTTTGTCTTAGGGTCAGAAAATAGTTCACTCCAAAACAAGCCAGGAACACTGAGGATTCAAAGTGAAAGAAGATTTCTGTTTGTAAAAAAGTTGTTGTTCCAGAAATACCTGCTTATTACTAATTAGTCATTTAAATGGATAGTTTCAGTAGCCTTCTTTGTAGTGACTTTCTGATATGTTAAGTGTCTTTCCCCACACTGTCAGTCTGAATATCAAAGTCAGTAAGGAGTCTATCTGCATGTCAGCTATCTTGAGCAGAAACATTAAAGAGAAACTGTTCTAAATCTAGAAATTTCTCTTTCCAATGTTTTTTATTGCATTTTTGTCAACTTTACATTGTGTTTCCCCTTGCTGAGGATATTTTAATCTGGTCTATAATTGCCTGCTTGTCTGCTCTGTCTGTTATTTGCAGCATTTATTGTTAATTTAGCACCTCTGTGACTGTATTTGAACCATGGAAAGACAAAGCAACTGTGCATCTTCCCCAAATCTGCATTTCCTGATGTGTTCGTGAAAGTCTATTCTTTCTTACAGGCATGAGCACACTGCCCTGGCAAGCACACGGACACACAAACACACACAAAAGAAATCCCAACAGGTGGAGCAGGTAACTGGCCCTTGAGGTATTGAGTGAGGTGGTGGCAGGCAGTGGGCAGACTGAGCTACAGGTTGATACAGAGACGTGGAGCTGAAAGTGAGGCTGAAAGAAGCGAGACCGGTTCTTCCCAGAGTACTTGAATAAAGTGCTCGAATAAAGATCTGTGTTGAATAACAGCTGCTGGCCTTTGAAATGGTAATTTAGTTACTTAAACTCAGGTGTTCTGCTCTTTGCTTAGACACACTGTGAAGTTCTGATTATGCTTTTTTAACCCTCCTGTTGTCCCCATTTACGGGCACCAAAAAATATAGTTTCCTTGTCTGAAAAAAATCCAAAAATTCAGCAAAAAAATTCCCCAGATTTCTGAAAATTTGCAAAACCTTCAGGAAGAAAATTCCAATAATTCTTTAAAAGTTTGCCTTAAAAGTTTTATTTTAAAAAATCCTCCAAATTTGGCAAGAAAATTCTTGTAAATATTTTCAAAAAATGAGTAAAAATCTTCCCAAAAAACTCCTAAAAATATCTAAAGTGGTTACATATATATCAGTAAAATCAACCAAAATCCAGCGAAATTCACTGGACTTTGGTTGATTTTTTTGTGAATGTTCTTAAGAAACATTTTTAACATTTCTTTTTTTCCACCAACAAATGTTCAAAGATTTCCCAAAAATGTTGAAAATGTGGACAACAGAAGTTTCACTGTGAAAATATTTTTTTCCCACATGTTCAAATTTTAAAACAGGTCAATTTTGATCCACAGGACAACATGAGGGTTAAGAGTGCTTATAAAAGGTTACATTTTTTAAAAAATAAGGAAGTTTTTTATATTAAACCCTTTTGCATCCTTGCTTTTAAATGTATTTAAACAGCACCATCGGCAAGACAAATAAGAAGGTTAATGTAATGGAAGAGGTTCCTGTATGATAATTAAAAGCATTAAATGGCTGGAAAATGACATTCTTCAGAATAACGGATTAGTAGCCTAAAAGATACCAAGATTAGGGATGATTTGAAGAATGTACAAATACCAACACATTACCTGCTAATTAGTTCAGATCCTGATCACACACACACACCAGATATGTAAATCAGTCTGCAGAGTGTCTCCCTGATCTCATTAGGCTAACAGGTAGCTGCTAATGGCCTCATTAGTGTGAATGCTACTAAACCATTTAGCCAACATGAGCCTGAGTAAACCTTTTAGCACCGTTGATGGCTGAACTCTACAGCAGAGCAATAATCTTTTGCTTCATATAAGGAATGATTTAATTAGCAATGCAAGATCACATGTGTGATTTCTTCGTCAAGTGTAAAAAAAATCCACATTTCAAGCACAATGTGAGAACTTTCCAGTTTAAATGTAATTGTTTCTAGGTCTGCAAGGCATCAGTACTTTATTTTATCATAAATATATAGCATTTTTCAACATGCACAGTGTAAATAGTTGCTTTATTGTGTGTATATCGACTAAATTTAACATCCTGGCCTGTTGGAAGCTGAATAAATTGCAGAATGCAACTCCTGAACACCCCCTATAATCCAGTCCAGTCTGGTCAGACAGTCTTCCTCCCCTGCAGTCAGACTGTTTGAGCCAACAGGCGTCAAACTCTGCCTTCAGGAAGAGCCAAATTAAAGATTAGAGGGCCTCGAGCCGATGTTATTGCTAGTCCTCTTTCCCATGATTCTCCTTGTTGGTCTGCGTTTGTTCTTATTTCCTCTCCTCCCCACCTCCTTTTGATATCTTTCTAGAAGGTAACTAGCCCGTCTCCGTGCTGTCGTTGTACTTTCTTTTTTCTCTCTAATCACTTTGTTGCTTTTTCATGCCATGCACGGCAGCATATTTATCCAAGATAACAGCTGGGTTTCCCCTCACTTTGTGGGTGATGGAGGATAATTGCTACTGGTGAGCGTGTATGTGTGTTACATTCTGCTAAGTAGATTGTTCCTGGCTGCACAGTTGCTGTTTGGACGGGAACACAAAAACAACGTGTATGTGTGTGGCTCTAAATGAGAGAATGACAGTGGTTGTATGAGACATTTTGCCTGAGCATGCCTGTATTTGCATAGAAGAAACAAGTCTGCAGCAATCCTGACCACCAGCATCCTGGTCTGTGATTCCTGAGAAAATATTGCAGCTGTTGTAAACATCAAAACAAATATCACGACCTGTTTGAACCCCATGTCTTTAAATATGTCTTCAATTTTTTTTCTCCATTTGACACCGTTACTTACGTAATGAAATAATGTTTTCATAGAATTTACTGGATTTTTTTTACTCACTAATTCAATCATCTATCTAATTTTAACTGTTAATTTTTCCAGCATTAATAATTTATTTTTATCTAAGAATTGGCAATGATTTTCCCCCTTCTTTTAGCTAACTGCTGGGACTGTTTAGCCATTATTTTTGGGAAGCTGTGGACTGCAACTATTTAGCTGCTCCTTTTACCTGCCTTTGTCAACATTCATTTACTTTGTTACTGTTAGCTATTTTAACAATGCACCTAGAAATTTCCAGCCTTTATCCTTTCTATTACTTTTAGTTAATTGCTTCAACATTTATCTGCTTTAGTTATGTGCTGTTTCCATTGTCATACTACTTTTCTGATTTTACTATTTAGCATTTGCTTGTTGCTACATTTTGGTATTACTTGTAGCTAACAATTTCAACTGCTAATCATAGGCATTAAATTTAACTAGAACCATTTATCTATTAAATATTAGTGAACTTTTTTAACAATGTGCCTAGAAGTTTCAAGCATTTATCAATTTAGCTACTTTTAGCTAACTATTTCAACCACACCTTTGATCACATCCTTTTAGCTAAAACCATTTATCCTTTATTTGTAGCGAAATATTTTAACAATGTATCCATTTCTTTTTGCTAGTCATTTAAACTTTTCATCAATATCAACCTTAGTTTAACCACTGCTTTTAGTTATTTACCACTTTGTCCTTTTGTTGTACCTTTTCAGCAATTTGCCTGTTACATTTAGCCAAATATTTCAGCCATACATATGTTAACCTCGAAAATGAACAGTTTATTGTTTAGTTGAATATTACTTTTGTCTATTTCAACTTATTTTAGCTGTTTAGAGCCTTCTGCCTGCTTGTTAACTGCTTTTCACATATGCGATAATAACACATTGTTCAGGTAACTGCCTTAATTTTGTAGCTCTTTTCTTTACTGCCTTTTTGTCTTCTTGTTGGAGTTTGAATTAAAAGCAGCAAAACTTTAGCTGATTGAGGAAGAAACTAGATCAAATGAAGATAAGAGAACACAGATATACAAATTTAGACACAGTTCAAGGAAAGAAATAGAAGCTTTAAGTCTGATGCTAAAAACACAAGCAATTGAAGATGAAACAGCTTTTTATGTTTGCTTAGTTAACAATTCAGTGTGTCCAGGGTGAGATGCTGGTTCTCTCCGTCTGTCTGCTCAACTGTAATCCTAAGTAATTGTGTTTAGAAAACACTTGAGCTGCAAGACTTCCTCCCTTTTAGAAGAGAGAGCCACAAAGGAGAAACCTGAGCCAGGGGCGATTCTTTATCTGTCGCTGTCTCTCTATTCTTGACTAGCTGATTTTTACATGACCTGAGTTTGAGCACGCCTTTGATGAGCAGAGCTCATAGTATGTGTTCAGTGGCTTTGAATTTGCGTACACTATACTTCATTGTGTGTTTTTTAAAGGATACTATAGAAAGATAATCACTAAGAGGCCTATAATTAAGGATTCTGTCATACACGACTGCTCTGAACTTGCCATTTGCACTAATTACACTAAACACAAACATTTTTAAATAAGAATACTATGCTTTTCCATTACGGTGGCACCGTGAGTGGTTTCTGAGCAAAGGGCCAAAAGTAGCCTAATGCATGTATCCTTTAAACATGTAAAGGTGACAGCAGAGTGAAAGTAGAGGAAGCAACTATGAAGTTTTTCCTCAGGAAATGGAGTCCATTTCCACTTGGCTCAGGGACAGAACCGGAATTTGTCCTGCGTAAGCTGAGCAGGTCAAAAATAATGGAGTATAAAGGCAGAGAGCTGCAGGACGCTGCCTTTTACAACACCTGCAGGAGCAGAGACAGGAGGAACCACATGAATATTTGCAGTAGTTTGGCTTAGATGCAGTTCAGGGGTTTTACTGTGGAAATCAAACCAAACTTATCTAATCTAATGAGATATAGGATTAGGAAAACATGGTGTTGTTACGCCAGAGTATGATAATATTACTTTAAAAGCTACTTTTTTTCTTACTGTTCAAAAAAGCTGTATTTCACAATATACAGTCATGGAAAAAATTATTAGACCACTCTTGTTTTGTTGTTCATGTTGTTCAGTGTAATGCCTGGTACAACTAAAGGTACATTTTTTTGGACAACAAAAATTGCTCATAGGAGTTTCATTTAAGAGCTGATATCTAGACATTTTCCATGGTTTTCTTGATAATAACCAAAATCCTTTAAGTTCTTACATCAATAGCTATGGCAATATACTGCCAAAAACAGTGCTGTTAGGCGTTCCATGTTTTATTTTGGGTCTGTTTTAGTCACATGATACACACAGGAGTTAGTACTTGACTGCATAACCGTTGTTTTTGATGACAAGAGTGGTCTAATATTTCTTCCATGAATGTATATACATAAAGAGAGAAACTTGGACATGATGGCTGTTTACTGAATATAGTTTAACATGACCTCACTTCAGCAGCCCCCAATGGCTAAAAAGAATCTAAAAAAAGCTAAGTGGGTAAATAAAATGCATAAATCCAAATTAAATCAAAATCAATACGTGGATTTTTTAGCTTTTAGTGAAAAAACATAGGACTGGGGGGTTTGTTTTGATAGATTCATACTAATCTGACATGTTGAAGTTGCTATTTTATTCATTAATGCATAAAAATAGCACCAAAGGATCTAAGCTAAGGGAAAAACAAATTCTCGAGCAAAGTTTCTTTTTCTTCTTCTTCTTCTTTTTATTGTCCTCAGCTGCTCTCAATTGCTCCCATCGACTCCCATCCACCTGTACATTACCATAGGAATGACTGCAGGGAAGGACTACCTTATGGGGCCTGTTGGGAGGAGGGATCATTAAGGAGCATGTCCTTTGTTGACTCCCAGATTAACAGGTTGCTGAGATGGGCCTAGAATGAGTCACCGCTTCACACATTTGTGCTCGTGTAAAACATGCAGAGACCAAATCGGGACGAATTAATGATGTGTGAGAGGCTTGTGTCTGTGTTTGAAGAGGCTCCAGCGAAACTGTGGGGGATATTAGAATTGTTGAAGGGGTTTAAGGGCACCCAAACCTGTTTTTACATCTCAAAATGAATCATACTTTTTGGATTATTAAAAAAAAACGCACACACACACACACATATATCTACGCGAGGAAAACACATCGAAGTATAACTTTAAGTATGTTTTAGGCACCGGAGTTCTGACTGTTCGTGTCGTTAGTTAGGTTTAGTGTCGCCCCCTGTACCTGCTTCAGAGAAAATGTTGGTTTCCTATGCGAGCCAAATGAGCTAAATCTCTGTGGTGGAGGTGAAGTCGTAAATTTTAGACACTTTTATGTCCTATTCGTGAATGAAAACGAATGAAAAGTGTAGAAGGTTGGAATGTTTATGAATGACTTTCTGGCAAAGTTTAAAAAAAAATAAAAAATTCAAGAAGTGTGTTTCACTGGCGAGCAATAAACAGATTATATCTATTCATTTACTCACAACAAATGACGTACAGGCAAATTCTTTGGTGAGATTTCTTATTGCAGGGAGAAGCAGAGAGCCACACCTCCCGGGCTGCGTAAAGGAGCTATAAAAGACTCCGTCAGCACTGTTGATACTCACATCCTGAATCCTGGAACGCTCCTCGGCCAGTTTTCGGGAACATACGCTCTATGGACACAGAGGACAGCGTCTTCTTGGAGTTGTAAATTCTTGCTTCTTTCACACAGAGAAGGTGGACATGGCTGTGGCTGAAGCACTGATGCCAGCTGTGACATCGTTCCCGAGCGTCAAAGCGATGGACAATGTAAGTGAAAATTGTGTTATGTTATCATTTTTCTATCCTAGATTTAGCTCTGGTTGCTGTTAGAGCTCGAATGTATTCTAATTTCGTGTTTTCCGTTTCCTTTGCAGCTGTGCAGTGTGGAGGAGTGTGTGCGGAGCGGCGCAACAGGTGGCGCAGACAACCCGCTCATCGAAGTGGAGTTCAGCATCGTGCAATCTCCTGCTTTACCCCCCAAAGACGACGACGAGCTGGGGAAATTTGTGGACATCGAGTTTATTTTGTCAAACACCATCGGTGCTGTAAACATCAGCAACAGCAATGGGGATATTTCACCGACACAGCAGCAGCAGTACGCGTATTCCCTGCCGGAGTCGCCGGAAAGCTGTGGCGGCGCTTCTGTGCCAGAATGCAGCGACCATCCTCCCACTCATCTGGCTGCTCAGGGCTACCATGGCGCCGTAAACTTTACAGACTCCAGCCCGGTGCACAGTCTCATGGCGGAGCTTCTCACGCCTGAGATGAGCTTCCCCGGGGAAAGTTCACCGGACAAGGCGAGAGACGGGAGGGAGTACACCGAATTGCAATCTTTAAACCACATTCCATCAGCTCCTGCTCATCACCAAGTGGCCACGTCGTCTCCCCCGGCTGGATACAAAATCAAAACCGAGCCCGGGGATCAGTCTTGTATGATGGCTGCTGCTGCTGCTGGGAACTTTATGGAACAAGTGTATGACAAACATCAAATGCGCGCAATGCATCCAGCAACTTTTACGCACCATCAAGCTACGGTTCCTGGTGTGTTGCAGGGTTTCGGTGCGCACCATATGCAGCACGCCTCATCTCAGGGACGCACGGACTGCCACTTGGCGCAAATGAACTCTGCCACGAGCACTCATCATCATCCTAATCAGCACCATCTCCAAAATCAGTACCCGCCATATCACCAGCAGTACGTGCGCCAGACTGTGCCACAGTTGTTGCCACAGTACAACATGCGCAGAGAGCCGGCCCACGCTCACCAGCAGCACCATCCGTCTTCTCTGCAGGGAATGATGCTCACTCCTCCCTCGTCGCCATCCTTGTTGGAGTTTTACGGGCACGACGAGGCGGGATGCATCAAGCAGAAGCGGGGCCGCAGGTCGTGGGCCAGAAAACGCGCCGCTACGCATAACTGCGAGTTTCCAGGCTGTGGAAAAACATACACTAAGAGTTCTCATCTTAAAGCGCACATGAGGACGCACACAGGTGAGAAAATGTCTGAAACCAGAATATATCTCCTTAGAGTTTTATCGTGTTGTGATAATGTTGTGTTCATGCACTGCCATTCGTGTAATCTAACTAAACTCTGTGTTTGTATCTCTCAGGTGAGAAGCCCTACCACTGTAACTGGGAAGGCTGTGGCTGGAAGTTCGCCAGGTCAGATGAACTGACCCGTCACTTCAGAAAGCACACTGGACACAGGCCTTTTCAGTGTCACCTCTGTGAACGTGCCTTCTCTCGCTCAGATCACCTGGCTCTCCACATGAAGAGGCACATGTAGGCTACGCTGCGCTCACGGACACTTCCATCTGTCCCTTCTGCATCATGATCAGCATCCCAGAAGAAGCATCAGCTGTTCTGATAGCTGGCCACAGAAAGACTGTAACGAAGCATTCCTCTAGGGGCCTTAGTAGGTGTGTGATATTTTGGCAGAGAGTTTAAAGCAACCATACTGTACTTTGCAGCATTTGAGGTTATACATTTGTGATGTTCATCATATTCAGCAGTGTGAAGTGCCTCCAGTGGTTGTTGTGCATATCTGAACATATAAGGCTAACCCTTACTAAGTTATAGTAGTTTAGTATTTAAGACATTTCCTCACTTTGTCTTTAAAATAAGTTATTGGTTGCTGGTGAGTGCCTTAATAAGACTGCTTATTTGTTCACTGTGGGCAGGACCCAGACTTTTGCAGATTTACATATGTAAATAGTATTTTTTTTTGCCATGTTTACATCTCATGCCTTTGATACTACATAAATCAGGTCAGGGTTGTAATGAAATCTTTTTACTCTATTTTTTCTCAAGGCTGTTGATATAGACGACAGTATGAATTTTTTTATATATATATATATATATATATATATATATATATATATAGAGAGAGAGAGAGAGAGAGAGAGAGAGAGAGAGAGAGAGATATTTGCTACAGACTGTAGGCTAGGCCTATATTTCAGACGTTCAGGTACTATTGTTCAGGATCCCAGATGACCGACTTTAATTCAGATGTTATTTACAGACACAAACGTGTACTTTGTTGTTTCTCTTTTTTCTTTTTTTTTTTTAAGAATGAAGAAATCCACTGCAACTGATGGTTGAACTGCTGTACTTGAAACAGAAATGCAATTGTTTTTAATTGCGCTTAAGGGCTCCAAAATAAAAGTACTTTTGCATCTACATTATGTCTGCTGTTGTGTATTTTCCCACTTGCACAAGTCTTTTATTTCTATATCTGCTTTGAGATTTTACAGGTTTGTTCATGATGTTTCATTTCAATATTTCCTAGTGCTGCCTGGCCAATCCCGCATGTTACCACAAAAGACAAGACAAGAAGTTATACTGTAGCTCATGACAAAACTTACAGTTACAATGCAATTTAAGATTTTGTGATCACATATTCTCCTCATAACAACTCTGTGCTGTTTATTGAAGGGGGTTCATCCTTATTCCAAATGAAACTGCGAATGTTCCATATTTTTATATTTTTTTCAGGGACTTTGCGGTATAAAAATGAGAGAAACTGAACACGTTTGTCATAATTTGCACAAGCTGCAGCTGTGGTTAAAAGTCTTTGGACATCACAAGATCTATAATTAGTATACAGACATTTTTTTTAATCACTGAGGGAAATTGAGCAGTTAGTGGTTGCCATCAGGTGCCCAGAGAAAGGTCTTGCTGTGTGAGATTAGGTGCCTCAGAAGCTTTGCAACACTGTTTATGAAAGACTGCCCTCTAGTGGGTACCTCGAGGAATAGGCTGTCCAGTAATTCACAAGTGTGCAGTTTACTCGTGTTCTTTCTCATGTTTCATTGCTTCAAACTGGAATAAGCTTAAGGCGTTAAAGTAAGCTGACTGTCACCTAATTGGTTGTACTGTAATGTTGGATGATACTTCTCTCTCTCTTATGTACTAAATTGCTCTATTTCTGCAGAAAGAAACTTGGATACAGCAAGCAGCACACTGAAATAGGGATGAAAAATTCACAGAGTTAGAGTCACATGTGAAAAGTGTTTTGGTCTCAAGAAATCCAATACAAAAGGCACACAGAAAAATACTAAATTAACACAGAAACTAGACATGTTTTGTCCTATAGCATATCAAGGACAAGTCACATAGCACCACTGCAGCTCTTCTGGTCTGATAAGAGAGAGGTTTTCTTTCCCCTCTTTTATTGTACACAATAAAAGAATACAAATACTACAAGTATGTTAGAATTCTGAATACCACCATAAATCTGCATGTGTGTATAATATATACAGTAATACTATAGTATAATGTAATTAGTAGTAATTTAATAATTGATTGCTAATTATTTGGATTAGTCCATAAAAGCTAAAGACACACATTTCTGATACTGATTTGAGTTTTTGAAGTTATTCTTGTCTTTTGATTTAAGTTTGATACATGTAGAAAACCGTCTCCTGTAGAGGATGCATTTCTTTGTCATTCCTGGATTTCTCCACTAGGTGTCCTTCTTGGTTTAGTTTCCACCTGTAACTGAACAGCCTCTTAACATCTGCTAACTGGGTTTGCTTGCTGTTTAACTCACAACACTTGTCATCTGTGTGAGAGTTCAGGCTGTTTGAGTTCTTTTGCAGAATTTGTGCTTTTTGTCTTTTTATACTAATAGACACAGAGACAAAATTACAGATTTTGCTATTCTGATTGGGCAGAGCAAACTGAGCATAACACACCGGTAACATACCCTTAACCCTTGTGTTGTCTTAGGGTCAAAACGACCCGGCCACTATGTTTAATAGCAGAGAAAAAACCCTAAATGACCTTTTTTCAACTTGAAATTCAATGACTTTTCCTAAAGTGACCCCAACATTAGAAGAAGTGAAGCATTGTCTTTGTTAGTATTTTCATCAAAGCTCTACACAACCAGTGGACAAAGACTGTCTTAGGGTCATTTTTGGCTCAGCAGTTAAAATCACACTCACAGTGGACTAAACACACCTACATCACACACACCTCTAGAACCACAAAGACACACACAGACACACATGCGCATGTACTGTGCAACTACACTACCGTTCAAAAGTTTGGGGTCACCTAAGCAATTTCATGTTTTCCATGAAAACTTACACTTTTATTCATATGGTAACATAATTGCACAAGAGTTTTCTAATCATCAATGAGCCTTTCAACACCATTAGCTAACACAATGTAGCATTAGAACACAGGAGTGATGGTTGCTGGAAATGTTCCTCTGTACCTCTATGGAGATATTCCATTAAAAATCAGCTGTTTCCAGCTAGAATAGTCATTTACCACATTAACAATGTCTAGACTGTATTTCTGATTCATTTAATGTTATCTTCATTGAAAAAATGCCTTTCTTTCAAAAATAAGCACATTTCTAAGTGACCCCAAACTTTTGTGTCACTGCCCCACTCTTCTTGGAAAATCTCTGCATACTTTTTCGTTACTAAGGTTAGCCACTAACAGAGAAAAGCAAGCAGACGACAATAAGAACAGAGAGTCACGTAGTGCCTCCTGGGTAATTATGTTTATTTGGGACCATTATTAATCTCCCAGTAAACCTGATATGGAGCTAGTAGCTTGTACAAACTGCCTCTGTGTAGGAAAAATTCACAGTATGCTACAGAGTCCAACACAATAGTGCTGGTAATGCAAAAGAGTGAGTACCAGCAACTTGGAGAGAATGTTTTAGTGTTTCTATATCTGATTTTGAAAGCTCAAACTGCCTGCCACACGTTCACTTTCTGAGCCATTCTCCTCATCTTTTGGCTGGAAGTTTGACAGCCTTTGGAGAAATGCCAAATTAAATTTCAATCCGAGTGTACCGGAGCATTCAGTCCTTATCGTTCTGTATACAAATCTCCAGACAAGGATTAGACTTATCTTCTAAGCAACATGTAGAGAATAATAGTTTGCAGAAACAGCCTCTAAGATTCTGTTTTGCATAAATATTTACCATATGGAGAAACAATAAAAGTGGAAAAAATGGTGCAGAGAAAGGTGTGCTTCAAAGCCTGCTGCTGCTAATATCGTCTTCAATCCGGAAATCAGCTGATTAGAGAGTCAGTTTCAGACATGGCTGCACCATCCAGTGGACACTTTGGCTCACTAAGTGTTTACTATCACTGTAACATGACAGTCTGGGAATTAATTCCCAGCATCCACCTGCCAGCCAGCTTACACTGCACCCAGTCTTAGAAAGGCTGCTTCATGCTGATGTCTTGAGCTGTGCCCAGTTGAGTATCATGGGTAATTACTGGTAAGTGTTCTCCAAAATCTGACGAAGACTGTTCCAAAGAGTTTTTGTTTTTTTCAATCATTCTTGGAGAAATTTGCCTTAGGAGCCACTATCAGGCCCAGTTGCCCCTGAGAACACCAGCATCTGCACCATGTTAAATGGTGATGCTGATGTGGGGGGTGAGTTATAGTCAAAGAGTAAAGATGCTGAAGTATCTCAAAGCTTTCTCCACAAATGAGAGTTAAATGGAACTTGAGATTGACAGACTGATTGTGCAGCATCAGTAGTAATGCAGGCGCTGTACTGGAACGTTGAGGTAGAGATGGAGCTGGATCAAAAAGTAAAGCTTTCGATTCACTCATCAATAAATGTTTCACTTCTCATCTATGGTCATGAGCTTCGAGCAGAGACCCAAATAATGAGGTTGCAAATATGAGCAGCTGAAACAAGTTTCTTTATAGGATGTCTGGGGTCACACTGAAAGATAGGGAGGGAGCTTGGAGTGATGAGTTGAGGGTGTCTGAAAAAACAAAAACAAACAAAGAAACTGAAAGCCATCATGAAAAGAAAAATTGATCATGTAGGAATCAGTTAGTGATATTTTCTTAACCACATGTCAGAACACAGAAAACAAAACATACTATATATTTTTTAAAATATGAAATACTAGATCACAATAATGACAAAAAGTTATTCAATAGGTCTGAAAGCTAAAAACTACAATATTGGTAGACAGTCTAATTCAAGTAGAACAGAGTTATGGAGTTTCAAAATGGTTCTCCAAATACACCAAAATCAAGTATCTCCAAAATATACTGTTTTAATATGGGCATATTTTTCCTTTTGAACCCACAATTTAAAAAAAAAAAAAAGTTTATCTCTGAAAATATTGGATAAATCAAACCAAAAAATTGACAAAATCTTAATTGTTTTATTATTAACTTTCTGAATATCCATATGTTTTGCTATTTTATGCTTTTTGTGCTAATTCCAGGCTGGTTGAGCAGAAATTCTTGTAAAATTTTGATGATTTGACTTGGGATGACTGTGTGTCTATCTAGAGGGCAGTTACAAGCAACAGCTGCTGTTGTAGCCACACCTATTAGAATGACTTTACTGTTTAGTTAGTGACACCCTTCTTGGGAGTTTGAATAACACTTTGGTATCTGATCCATTCTGAAATAGGAGAATTCTATAGAGTTTTGAGTCCTAACACAAACAACAATGCCAAAAGTCAATCTCACAGGGATTATAGAACAAAAGAAATGTGATGAGCAATATTTTAAATGCAATATATTTCTAAAATCAACTATATGATGCACTGAAGCAGTCTGTAACAGGACCGTGTGACTAGTTCACATCAGTATATTAGTATTCTGTGTGAGTGCATTTATGTGTTGTCAAGGAGGCAAAGCTATGTGTGCCCCTGTAGCTTTGTTTGCATAACCCAAGGGATTCTGGGTTTTGTCAACTGTCACTAGGTCAGAAGTCATACTCCACAAGCAGTGAGTGAGTGCCTGGAACTGACCATAAAATCCAACAGTCCAAATATGTAAATAAGTCTGCTTTAACGTATAGCTGCTTGTTGCTTTAATTATAACATCAGTGGAAGTCAAACATCTGTGAGTCACATATAGAAACTTACATTTTGAAGGGGCTTTTTCTCAAACATGCCACACCCTAAACACTCAAATATTATCTTTATGGGTCAGACAGAGGGCATGGGAATACTCCTACTTCTACAGCAGACAGGAGAAGTAACTTTCAACTCTCTGAAAATGATTTTAGTTGCAGTATGAACTTGTCATAATGATATAGAGAATGAAAATGAACCCAATAAAATCTATCTGGACTATTCTCATGTCAAATTCCAGTGCAGACATACCTATGTGGGAAGACACTATCCTGTATACATTCTGTGTTTATACAACATCACACATGATCCTGTGGTTTCCACATATAGAACAGTCACAGTACAGTGAATGTCAGCCGGTTATCAGAGACTAAACATGGGTTTAAAGCATGTTCAGTCGTCCGTGTCCTTCACAGTTGTTGTGTTGTATTTGTCAGCTGGAAAAACTTGCTCTCCACATGTTGTAGTTATTGTTACTATTCTCTTAAACTAAAAATACTAACCTTAGTAAAACATAACCTCTTTCTTATGAAATCATTACTATCTTTTCAAGAATGCAAAAAGTTAATGGCAGCATCAGTATCTTAAAGCTGCACTAGTCAATGCTTTTCTAATAACAATTCATCAGATGACTAGATGGAATACAAAAATCAAGTCAAAAGTTTCTCTCCTGAGCTGGTGGAGATGAAACAAGAGCTAAAAATTAGACTGAACTTTGCGCAGACTGTTCTTTTTGAACAAAAATGATGGTGATTACATGTCTGTACAAATATTTCCTGCATGAAGTGGCAATAAAATAACAAAAAAACTGAATAATGCAGCTTTAAATTGTATATAAATACACTACCAATCAAAAGTTTGGACACACCTTCTAATTCAATGTTTTTTCTTTATTTTTACTACTTTCTACATTGTAGATACATACTGAAGACATCAAAACTATCAAGCAAGATATATGGAATTATGCAACAAACAAACAATTGTGAAACAACTCTAAATAAGTTTTATATTTTGGATTTCTCAAAGTAGCCACCCTTTGCTTTGAAGACAGCTTTGCAAACCCTTTTCCTTCTCTCAGTGAGCTTCATGAGGTAGTCACCTGAAATAGTTTTCACTTCACAGGTGTTCCTTGTCAAGGTTGATTTGTGGAATTTCTTGCCTTCTTAATGGGGTTGGGACCATCAGTTGTGTTGTGCAGAAGTCAGGTTGGTACACAGTTGACGGCCCTATTTGACAACTGTTAGAATCCATATTATGGCAAGAACCAATCAGCTAAGTAAAGAGAAATGACAGCCCATCATTACTTTAAGAACTGAAGGTCAGTCAGTGTGGAAAATTGCAAAAACTTTGAATGTATCCTCAAGTGCAGTCACAAAAATCATCAAGCGCTACAACGAATCTGTCTCACATGAGGACCGTCCCAGGAAAGGAAGAACAAGAGTCACCTCTGCTGCTGAGGATAAGTTCATCCAAGGCTCCAGCCTCAGAAACTGCAAGTGAACAGCAGCTCAGATTAAAGCCCAGATAAATGCCACACAGAGTTCTAGTAGCAGACAAATCTTTACATCAACTTTTCAGAGACAAAGCAGGCCTTTATGGTAAAATAGCTGCTAAGAAACCACTACTAAGGAAAAGCAACAAGCAGAAGAGATTAGTTTGGGCCATGAAACACAAGAAATGGACATTAGACCAGTGGAAATCTGTGCTTTGGTCTGATGAGTCCAAATTTGAGGTCTTTGGTTCCACCCACCATGTCTTTGTGCGATGCAGAAAAGGTGAACAGATGGTCTCTACATGCATGGTTCCCACTGTGAAGCATGGAGGAGGAGGTGTGATGGTGTGCGGGTGCTTTGCTGGTGACACTGTTGGGGATTTGTTCAATATTGAAGGTACACTGAACCAGCATGGCTACCACAGCATCCTGTAGCGACATGCCATCCCATCTGGTTTGTGTTTAGTTGGACCATCATTTATTTTTCACTGACCGCAAACACACCTCCAGGCTGTGTAAGGACTATTTGAGCAAGAAGGAGAGTGATGAAGTGCTCCATCAGATGACCTGGCCTCCACAGTCACCTGACCTAGACCCAATCCAGATGGTCTGGGATGAGATGGACCACAGAGTGAAGGTAAAAGGAGCCAACAAGTACTCAGCATCTCTGGGAACCCTTTCAAGATTGCTGGAAAACCATTTCAGGAGACTACCTCATGAAGCTCATCCAGAGAATGCCAAGAGTGTACAAAGCAGGGATCAAAGCAAAGGGTGGCTATTTTGAAGAATCTGAAATATAAACATGTTGTGCCTTCTTTTACATTTTTTTGTTTACTACATAATTCCATATGTGTTCATTCATAGCTTTGATGTCTTCAGTGTGAATTTACAATTTAAACAGTCATGAAAATAAAGAAAAAACATTAAATGAGAAGGTGTGTCCAAACTTTTGACTTGTAGTATATATGTACATGTACAAATTTGATAAATATATCAAATTTGTATATATACAAACATATATATAAATTTGTAAAATATCCTAAATACCTCTAATTGGTCCAGTTCCATTCATCTGTGATTCCTCTATATTTACAGTAAGGAAACTTTTTTTTAATCAGCATGACTCCCTTTCTTTTCTTTAAACTTCAACTTATGTAAATTTTTTTGACACGTTTTTTCCAACTTACATAACTTTCACACACTTCATGGTATTGCAAAATCTTATCTTTCCTATGTGTGAAAAATGCCACCTGTATGGGTTTTCTGACTTGCAGTTATGAAACGTGTCATATGTTTCTTTACGTCATAGAAATAACCTCATCAAAGAAAATAAATGAAACTGAAACTAAGCTCAACTGAAGAACCAAGAGGACAATAAATAGTGCAGAAACAATCGGACTTCTAAAATCTTGTGAAGTTTGAAGGAAGTTGAAGCCACAGAGCTTTGGCCTTTTTGTTGCAGGAAATATGCTTGCTGCGGTGCAAAAGTGCAGGAAGCCCTCCTCTTCTGATAAGAGTGTCTTGTTAAGAGTGCCCACGCTTTTACTTTTCCACGTTCTTGTCACTGGGATACATTTAGTTTTTAAATTTTAAGTGACTTTTTCTACTTGGATTTTGTATAGCACTTGGAGTTTATAGCCTTAACTTACACATATTTGAAAAATAATAAAACGTATGCTTAAAGGGATTGTTGGAAAAGACTGCCTGGAATTCTTGGCACAAAGCCTGAAACTTTTTAAATGATGATGTAATTTGCTATGCTATTCATGAGCTGAGTTATGCTTCTCACTGCCATTGATTAAGGAGGCAATGGTGAACACACTTTCAGATGCTTTATGTAAGTGCATCTATGATGACATTAAGAAATACTTCACTTCAAGTAAAAATCCTGCTTTCAACATTCTAATTGGTGTGTGAATACATTACCAAAAGGAAAAATTCAGCAGAAAAGAATGGCTTCTCATATATATCTTTGTCATTTTCTGCATTTATGTACAAGTTTTTGTTCAATCTAAAATAAAACTATGAACAAAGCCAGCGTATTTTCAGAAATACGACACAAAAAACAGCTTTCTTTTTGTCCGTGCCTACATGCACTCAGAAAACTAAAACAGCAATATACTCAATTTATTTGGTGAAACATTTTTACACTTAAAATAAAATTGAGCAAATTTTAAAGCTGTGAAATCTTTTAAACATAATTTAGGAATTTGAGTAAATGTAATTAAAAATTCAAGTAGCTCTGTACGACTACATTTAGTAGCATTACATATAAAATTCAGTAGACAAATTAAAAGCCTAAGTTAATGTAACAGCAACCCTAAGTCATAACCACTGAAAAGATTGAGTAAATACAATTGGAATGATCAGTAGATATGACTGAAAATCAGGCTTTTATTTTGCAAAACTAATGTGATCCATGTACTAAATGTCTTAAGTGAATGTACTTATTTAATATATACTATATTTACTATTTACCTGTATTTACTCTTTACTTAAATGACATCAAATGATATACATAAAACAATCATACACATATTAACAGTCCAAACACTGTAAATATTTATTTGTTCAGAACTGACTAGTGTAACACACGAAATGGTATCCATAGTCAACCTGGTTTACTTTACAAATCACATATGTACCAATATCCACAGTATAAAAACAGTGCACTGAAAGCTAATACTAGCCAGCAGCATCTAAAACATGGATAAAACACTCACTGTTGCCAAAGTGCAGGTAAAAAAATGCTTCTGGTTCAAGAGCAACAGGCTGAACTGAGCTCTGCACATGGCTGAAATACACTGTTACAACCCCGGGGGGAAGGGAAGCGACATAAACAGTTGTCGGTGGAAAAATCTAATTATTTATTACAGAAAAGGTTGAACAGAAAATGTGCAAAATACTATACAAACTGAGGCGGAACTGAGGAAGAGGGCTGGTGGGTGCTGCTCAAATCAAAGAAAACATCAAAACACAAAAAGAGTTCTCATAAGGAGAACTTAACGCTACCATCGCGGTGGACAAAAGAAAAACGGAACAAAAAGGCTCACTAAAGAGGAACTGGCAAAACAAAACTTACACAGGAGTCAGCACCCCTAATCCTGGTGAAACCTAAACAGAAGGAACTACCTGGAATGAAGTGAGGCTGTATCAGTTTTTAATTCTAGGCCTGGCCCAATTCCTAGCACACACAGACAATCTTGCCTCGACCACACAGTAACACAAAACGGCACGCTGGAAGTCAGCTGCCCCGTTCAGTGGAACTGCCAACTCTTTTAAACGAGTTGGCAGTTTTCGGTTGGACAGCCTGGTAAGCGCCGCACCAATCACTGGGACTCCCGGCCGCAGCCACGCCTCCGTCGTCGTGGTCCAACCAGGGAGTGGGGATCACACAGCCCTATTTGCATAAGCCACAACATTTAGTTAAAATACACACCCGGGGTAGGAGGCGCTGGCCGTAACATACACTAAGAACAGTGACACCTAACATCAACAATAACTACCCATTGCTAATCAGCCCCTTGACAGTAACTGGGCAGGCCTACACCATTATGTTAAAACGCCAAGAGTACATTTCTACATTCTGATGCAAGTTTTGGAACAAATCACTTTGAGTGAAAAACATCTTGTTGCCAAGTACTGAGCAAATCAATATCCTGTCCTTCCCACCCTTTCTCAAATCAAGAAGTTATTAAACAAAATGGCAAATATAAGATCATAAAACAAAAACAAGGGACCAATAACAAAAACTGGCACCTGGTTTCTCCTGTCCATCAGGAAACAACTGACAGTTTGAAAAAGGTTGATGCTTACAAGCAAGACAGCCTATAAGTTGGAATGAGTTTTTAGTGTTTGCCCTCACTATACTTTGTTACATGTTACTTTGGGATTAAGACAATATTTTACTAAAATTTTAAGACATGCACACCTTGAAATTGGACAAAATCCAGATTAGTGAGAGCATCTCACTGAACAGTAGTTGACAACTAAGTACACAGGTAATTTTTCAGTCTTTGAACCTTGGTTGAAAGGTTTCCAGGATCCAGCTCCAGTAGCACTTTTTGGAATACCTCAAAAATGTATCTGAGATTCCGGGGGTATCTCAGATCCAAGGCATAGGTTAGTCCCAACAGATAGCAGCAGGCTCTGCTAAGATCCCCAAGACTGCGGAGGACAATGACGCCCTCAATTACAATCCCTACATCAGTAGGTGCATCATCTGATTGTCCCTGGTTCTGCAGCATGTAAATCTTCATGACCTCCTCTGCCAACTCCTTTTCTAAACCGTCAGGAGCATCAGCAACCACCTGTAGACATGGGAGAGATAACTGGTTAGAGATCACTTTTGGCCTGCATGTTACAGGACAGACATACAAAGAGATATCCCTCAGTATTTACTAGAGCTGTAACGATATGAAAATTTCATATTGCGGTTATTCTAACAAAATTATCACGATAATCATTATTATCACAGCATTGTTGAAGTATGCTCAAAAAGTTCAAAGTACTTATACAACAGTTAGCTCCGACCAAGCAATTTGATTGTACAAAAGTCATCTCATGAGTGACTATATACAGCAGTGGACCCCAACATTTATTGTGTCACGGACCAGATGGCTGACAATTTTTCTGCAGAACGTGGGGTGCTGCCACTCGTTATGACACAACTTTAACTATGTACCAAGAAGCAGAGCATCTGTTCTCCATTTCTGGGACTTCAACAACAGTGAAAAGCAGCAATATTTGCAATCTCGTTCATTGTTGATGGCGGAAGTGGCTGCAGTGATTATCTCTGGCACTCGGCCTGCGTACTCATGACTATGACCAAATCACAGCTGTGATGATACACAGTACAACATAATTCCCTCTCGTGTGATATTGCATAATTAATTTCCCCTCGGCATCCTCAAAAAAAAAAAAAAAAAAAAAAAAAAATCAAGAATACATCCAGACTGCAGACTTTGTCCTTTTAGTGGAGAAAAAAAATCTCTGGAGCTCTGTCCGTGAGGGGGCCTCCCGGCATGTTGTCAGGGGCCAAACACTGTAAATTGCGCATGCCAGTCTGTGCCGGTAGTGCCGCTGCCTCTCCATCATGAGTTACTCAAAGTCCAGTAATCAAACATGGTTACAATGAAAATTAAAATTTGAAACGGTAATACTAACCGTCGGGAATTTTACCATGGTTTATCATTATACCGATAACCGTTTCATCCATCATTGGGGAAAAAATGTATTCTCTTCCATTTTATGATGAATGTAATTTATTAACATCCCAAATTACTCATTGTGCTGTTGATTTGCCTGTTTGTGACCTTGTCTTACAATTGTTTGTGATTACTTGAGTTAAAACTTGCAACACTTTTAGAAATTAAGAAAACTGAACTAACCTCAAACTCCTTGATCAAGACACTTGCATCTTCTCCCAGATGATCAGTGAGACATTGGATGATGATCTCTCGTGTTCTCTGAATGGGGATTCCGTTCTGCCGGACAGAAAGTCGTTCAACTATCAAAACCTTTATTACTCTGCACATTTCAGCAACATTTTGCTCTACTAGGCCAACATTAATGTCAAAACATTTTCAAATGAATTGATTTAAGAGAAAAGAAACGGAAGAAAAAAGAGTAACAAAGAACTGTTATTGACGGCAGTAAAGCCGAAGGAATAATATGAGACATAAGCAATAAAAAAGCAGGAGGGAAAGTCAGAGGGGATAAAGGTGAGTTATCCAATTAGAACAAATGAATATCATAAAGTAGTGTTGGAAATAAACACATAAGTAGAAAAATGTCACAGTGTCACGTGACAATGAATAACAATTATTAAATTAGGGCTGCAACAACGAATCGATAAAATCGATAATAACCCATTATTAAAAGCGGTGGCAACAAATTTCACTATCGATTCGTTGTGTCGCGCGATTCGTGCGTCACTCTCCATGTCGCGGAGCGTCTACTTCACCTGCAGAGCTTTGTCAATGCTGGCTGACTGAAATAAAGTTTTTTTTAAATAACTCCACCTGTAGAGCGAGTTGAACAGAGCGAGGTGGCGGCAAAGCAAAAGTAAATTCAGAGTAATTTCAACCAAACATGACCGACACGGAGAAAACAGTCAGACCGAAATCCTCAAAAGTGTGGCAGCATTTCACGCTTCACAAAACAAAAAACACGCGTAACATGCAAGCTTTACAAAAGTGATATGATGTACGGGAGCACCACGATGATGATGCAGCACCTGAAACGGAAACACGTTGGAGTCTCCGATGAGGATGAAGGAGCTCAACAGCAGGTAAGTCACTACATTATCCTACGTTTGTTCTGTTTTACAGTGAGGAAACGTAACGTTAGTCTGTCTGGTAGCTCTCCTGATGCTAGCGTTTGTTTGTTAGCTGATTAATGACAGTGACAGGACACGTGTGTGTGTGCACGCGCGCGCGTGAAACTTTTTATTTCAATTTAATCAGCTTAAGCAGGGTTTGAATATGCTTTTTAAATAAACGTAACTTGCCTACAATGGTGATAGTAATTTAAAGATTAAGCCTCAAGTTTTAATTTTCTCACAAAGTCTGAGTGAAGACACTGGTCTGTGTTGGAGTGAGGCAGGATGAACTGCATTTAGACCGGAGTTAAAGTAACTTATTTAGTATTTTTTATGGTGCTTGTCCTATCTATCTATCTATCTATCTATCTATCTATCTATCTATCTATCTATCTATCTATCTATCTATCTATCTATCTATCTATCTATCTATCTATCTATCTATCTATCTATCTATCTATCTATCTATCTATCTATCTATCTATCTATCTATCTATCTATCTATATGTGTGTGCGTGTACTTTGTGTTTTGCTCTTTGGACTACTTACTTGCTCTGTCAGTGGTTGAAGACGAAGGCTTCGCTACAATGATCTTATTTGCTCTGTCAGTCCAAATCTTCTCTTTCTGAATAAAGCGGCGGAAATTAAAAATGTGCTGTTTTTTTTGTTTTTTTTTTTATCCGATTCATTGATTAATCGAAAAAAAATACACTCATTCGAGCCCGATGCCGTTCTCCTGCAGCACCTTTACTTGGAACAGGGACCGCAGTTTGGGGGAACAGAAGTCCAACCTTGACATGAATTTTGGCTCAAGATTCATTGTGGTGATCCTCTGAAACTCTACGCTGACCTGCAAGAAAGAAGAGAAAAAAGAAAGAAAACTCATCATTCAAGCTATTATTTCAATTTCAAATAAGTAAATATGCTCCAAATAGAGATCAACAGGATGGATGTTAGTTATACAAAGCTTTGAAAAGAATGTAAAACTGACATCTTCAGATATCTTGTCTGTAATGTTTATGTTGACCATTGTGCTACTAAAGAATTAAGTCACCTGCAAAATATCAAACAAGGTAGGCCATCTCTCAGTGATCTCTTTGATGCTCATCTGCAGGCTGATGACATCATTTCTTCTATGTGAAAATGTGCTGCACATTAAGCCCTTGATTGCTGTACTGTCCTTTTTCTTTGACTCTGGGATTAGCTGCCGTCGGTCCAGCTCTTGTTGCTCCTTGCTGTTTCCTCCAGGATAGCATGGGAGAAACACGACTTCTCCTTTTCTTGCTTTCTTTATATTCTTTGCAGGTGCCTTTTCATCAGGGTGCTTGTTGCAGGTAACCTCAGGAACTCCAAGACTTCGAAGCTTTGATCTGTAATTTCCCATCTTGTACTTCAAACTGTACATCCATCCAATCCAGCCATTACAGCTGCCTGGTTCTGTCAAACATGGGTGCTTTCTGACTAAAGCCTCTGCCACCTCACCAATCTGAAGGCTTGTGGGGTAGGCTGTGTACCTGTACATGTAGTCTGCTAATTTCTCCATGATTTCAGACTTGATCTGAGTATTAGTCAGCACAGCACCATCTTCATGCAAACTGTTCATTGGCATTTCTCAGTATTGTCTCTGTTGCCACAGAAAACAGTGGAATGATAATTCTATTTGGCCATAATGTCCTACGTGGGCTTTCACATGGGGATAGTATAATTGTGTCTTGTGAAGAAACTGATGCACCATCTGTTGGGTAACCTGCCCCTGAATCAGTAGCAGAGGTGGAGCTATCACTTAAAATGCTTACATCTGTCTGGTTTTCAGTATGGCTAGTCAATGAGCACTACTGATGGAATGATTACTACTTTGATTGTCCCTTTGTGTTTGATCTGGTTGGTAGAATGGAGTGCGAAGAAATCACCAAAGTCCTCATCCAAGTAATGCAGGGTGAAATCCTCAATGAGTCCAAATGCCTCCTTCACAGTCTCGTGTAACTGCTCCACGGTGCTGGGCATTCCTGAAGACAGGGTAAGCTTCTCACTCTGGTGTTCTAGAATGACTTTCAAGGCAACTGAACCCATCTGAATAAAAATAGAAAAATCACTAATCTGAATGAAGGCAGGTCTTGGGCATTTCAACAGTCTCTTCACCTATTACTGGCAAACAATGTGACGTTTCAATGTAACCATTTGTTGGCCACTCACAAAATATGCTGTCAAAGGATATGTATCACCAAGTTCGCTATGCTGTAGCAGGGTCAGTTTTCCAGAGTGTTTCAACATAAATGCTCTAAAATGTTCATCATACCAGCAGTTTAGTAATTTCACAATAAAACTGAGATTGTGGTCTACAACAACAAACTGTGAAATCTCCACAAAATCAGGTAGGCCACCAGTAGACCCATAAGGCAAAATCATCCCGGCAACATATTTTGTTCCATAGTGAATCACTACAGTGGTCAACTTCACAGAAGTTTGTGTTGGGTAAACCTCCTTCAAGGACTGCTGTATTTCTAAATCAAGAAGCTCTAATGGAAGAGATGATACTTTTGTGACACATGTTACAGGCTTTAAAGCATTTGCCTGTGAATGGTATGCCATCATCATTTGGTGCTTTGTGGCAAGTGACATCAGGACATTTCTGAAGCTGTTAGTGTATCTGACAACTCGTTTAAAGAAACGATGCTTTGCCTCAAAATGCATAGTCCAGAGACCAACTAAAGGACCCAACCCTCTTATCATATCAGGATAATGCTCCAAAAATGCAATCACATCAGCCTTAAAATCTTTCAATGAACAGGACTTGTGTTTTCTACTTCCTTGTGTTGCATAAGTCCCATATATGTTTGTCTGGAAATCGCATCCAACAAAAGCACATTCGGTGGTTTCATGTCTTTTCAAGTGAGAGTTAATATGTTGAAAAAAGTATTTTATTAGGATAAACTGAGTCACACATTTTGCATCTAAAAGATTGCACAACTTCCCCGTCCTCGGGTTCCTGGAAACTGTGGGATCTATGCAAGTGTGTGTGCAGGCCACCCCATGTCTTGAATGAGCAAGGACAGTTTAAATGCAGACAGGGTACTGAATATCCATGACCAAAGGTGGGTCACTGGATAGTGCTTGAGAAGTCCTCCTTTTGATGAATCTACAAATGTGCAGAGCTTACACTGCCATCCCATCCGTTGTCACCTATGAAAGGGGATGACAAATGGCAATTTTAATGTTACTTCAACTCATATAAATACTTTTAGGGCTAACATGTTTTTATCATATGGATCTGTTGAAATGAAATCAATCCTAATGACACAGACAGGTTGCATTGCAAGTATGGTTGTAATGTTATTGGTTTTTAGTTACTGTGAATGTTTCCAGCCAATATAATCACATGTGGTCAAAATCAAGGTGTCGTACATGTAGCTTATTAACTGCTTTCCTGAACTTTAAGTTACTAACTTTTATAGTTATTTCAGTAAGTCCTCTTAGTGTCTAATATTCAGTTGCACAATTACAACTCATACAGGTACAACAAAATGGTAATTAGATAGCTGTCCAATAAACAGTAACCACTATGCAACAGGTGAATAATAAAGAGAAAGCATTTACCTCCTCAATCTTTGTTCAACTCCCCTTCCTTAGCAGTGCTGGTGCTGTGAAACAAAGGAAAATACTGAAATGAACAGACTTCACCGAAATTTCCCACTTCACATGCAATAGCCATTATCATTTTCACCCCCAAATCTGACAAAACAAGCTGACCAAGTGCTGCAATCCTCGTTAAAAAAAACACAACTGACTTACAAGAATAACGCAGAAACTCTGTCATAAATAGAGACACCTCTATTTACCAACGTTTGACGCATAATATAAACACTGCTACTGCAACATCTACTGTTTCATTAGCTTTTGCTGGCGTGTCACTTACCAAGACTTGCAGGCAGTTCTTCTCGTCACGGTGATTCTCAGCTGGGTGCAGAAGCTGTGTAGATAGCAAGACTTGGGCTGGATGCAAACAGCAACACTTCCCATCAGGACCTGGGGTTGGCGCGCGTTTAATGTTGCCCACGTGATCACGTTTAGCTGAACGCACCCGGTTTGAAAAATGCTGGACGCGTCCGGAGCCGTCAGTCAGCTGTTGGACTTCCGGCTTTACATTTCTACTGCATGTAATTCCCTTTCCCTCTTTCCCTACATATACTGCGTTTCTTCAAAATCACTTGCAATTAAACACATTTATTTATTTTAATCTACAGTATAACCTTGCATATTTAGACGGTATTAGATGTGTTTATATTTTACATGTTTCAAAAAAGGTCCTACCAGGAAAAAAAAATCACTCAATGTCTTGAGTTTTTGTTAAAGATAAAGCATTATGATTTGGAATAACAAATTACTTTTTTTTTTTTTTTTTTTTTACACTGAATAGAATGATTACTTAATTCACAAACATTTTTAATTGAAGTTCAAAGAAAATATTAAGTATATCCAGAAAATATAATTGGCAAATTGCATACAATTTTCTTTTTGTGAAAATAACTTAAATATTAGTTGTGAATTTAAACAAAATTCACCGTTTGATTTTTAGGCATTTATGTTGGTATGTCCAACTCAAAAAAACACTAAAGGGACATTTAAAGATTTTATTAAGCTATAATAGCTTTTATTTATTGTAATATTTACAAAGGCACTGAATGAGTTTTTTGCAGTGTGGACAAAAAGAAAGCTGTTCAATACTGTGAATATCCAAATATTCACAGTGTTGATTTGAGATATTCTGTGTGACATCAACAAAAGAAAAAAACATCTTTGGTTCATTTGTTACTAGGATGTATCACCATGGTAACTTATTCTGCACACCAGACCTGTTCCAAAGCAGACTGTGTTCGTGATAAAAGACCAGCGTGGATAAAACGTCACCTACTGACCAATCAATCAAAGAATTATTTTCTTGCACTGACAAACACAGATAAGAAGGGTAAAGGCTCTTAGTCTTCCTTGCTCTATTTTTGATTTATTTTTTGTTCTGTTCTGTCAAGAGCAAGAAATGTCAAAGCTATTTTATTTTTCTTTAGGCCTTTATATTGTGACATAATCCTAAAACAGAAACTGAATAAAGCACTAAAGCCATTTGTTGACTTTATTAGATTTGCAATAAGCTTACTTACTGGTTTGAATTATGCTTTTGAATGTTACTTGACTTGCTTTAAATGTGATTTAACATAGCCAGGGCTGCAGCTCACAGAATAAAACTACAATTGTCTTACACACTAAAAGAAGAGGTTACATTCAGTCATCATATTTAATGGAAAACAGCCAGCTATCCCTAATGGCTCTGGCTGCAGCCTGTTAGCCAGCATTATATTTCACAATTAGAGCTGGTTCTTCTTGTAAGAAATTTGTGAATCTGCTCATGTTTGCTGTTCATCAGAGGTACCATCAGAGTGAACCATGCCTCACAAAAAGTGTAGATTGTGCAAGACTTATGACCAAGAATTTGCATAAAGCTGGAAGGGGCAACATAACTGCCTCAAATAGTTTAGCTAGCTGCCTATAAACGGGATGATTTAGGCTCTTAACCTGATTTTAGTAGTTTCAGAAACCTCCTTAGTTGTTTTCTTTGCTTGATGCAGGCCAATAATTTGACCCTTCTGAGACAGATTAACATTATGTTAACAGGATGTGTCTTCTAACATGATTGTTTAAGAAATGAGAAGCTTCTCACTGCATCAGCTGGAGTTAAATAAGTTGTTGCAGCTGAAATGTATTCATCACTGCAGTAATTATCCAATGGAAGGCTCTTACCTATTTGTTTAGTTAAACCCAGGTGGCGACTTTTTTTTTTTTTTTTTTTTGGACAAGCACTGTATATCTCTGTTGTAGTGCTGTTTGTCTGGAGGCTGTTAGTGATTGCATGACAAAATTTACACTGTAATACCCTGCAATAGTCTATAACCATATTGCATTTTGATCTTGTTTTTGACATTAGGGTACCCTGCTAGGGTTTCAAACTGGGAACCAATTCTGAAGTAGAACAAAGATATGGGAAGTCCCACTCTGCAAGTTGACAGGATTGGTTCATTAGGTTTGTTACATATGAAATGCTACAAGTCTTAACCCATGTTTCTGAGACTGTCATCAGCACACTGCAGTTTCATGGTGGAAATGCTCCAACATTGTGGTGACTGTTTATTTCACTAATGACCTATCGTCTAGTATGTACAAAAAACAAACAAGAAAAAAAAAATACAGACAAGTTAACACAACTTGACTGCAATTGTCTAATGTAATTACAGCAATAGCCTATAACCATATTGCATTCTGATCTTCCACATTCCTACAATGTATTTAACATAAGGGCAAAAAAAAGCCTTAAAAACAGCCAGAAGACATTTAAACATTCAAATTTGTGGTTTGTGGTCGTTTCTATTGTTTCAAATTGGGCTCATTTGCATATCATCCCTGAAATATTGTCCACCACCCCAAATGCTGGAAGTCCTCACCTCCCTCCTCTCACCCGCAGCATCTGACCATCACCGCGCCTGAATCCTGCCTCCTTCTCATCCTCCTCCTCCTCCGCGTTCCCAACAGCCCTCCAACCTGATCGCTCCACAAACAAGGTAAAAGCCCGCATGTTGCATGAAAAAAAAGTGCCATCATTCATCCTTCCTCCGCTGCATCTGTCATCTCACTATAGATTCTATTCTCCGCGGAAGCTTCCATGTCTCACCACTGCACCTACACTCCACAGACTGACAGGCTACCACACCTGTCTGGACAGCATCGCATTCACCCTCATGTCTTCATACACTGGACTGAAATCGCATCATCATCAGAATACACTGTGCAGGATAGAATATTGCACCGGATCTTGCTTCTGAGGAGAGATGGGACAACGTGAATGGTCTGTGAGAGGAATGGTTGCGGCAGCGCTACAACAAAAGAACGAGCAACACACGCATCCATCCACCTCCAGTGAACACGTGTAGCTTCACCAATCATGCTTTATGTGGAGGAGACCAGAGCCCGTGGAACAACCTCCACGGTCGCAGCACGATCACGCATTTGGCTCTCAAGTTTTGGTGTTTTTCCTCAACAAATTTAAAATGCAATCTGGCTCGGGATGATTACTTCCTGCATTTGCATCTAATTAGTAGTAAATGAGATCATGCAAATTGCACCACAGTGGGGCATCAGAGTGCAGGTCGGGGTGGGATAAAGTGGTGAGGCAGCCTCCTACAGGTTGTGTGTCCTCTTTTTTTTTTCCACAGAGAGCCCTCTCACATGTTGCTGCCCCTCCGCCCATGTCGGGGTAGAAGAGGGAGGGCTTTAAGGAGGAGCTGTTACCCCGGCGGTGACCGACGCACTAAAGGTGATGCAACTTCCAATAACCCAAAAATTGGCGGAAAAAAACCCCTCGCGGCAGACTCCTGTCAAGAGACTTCAAGGTAAGGCAGCTTCTGGTCGAAATAAAAGTACCCCGTGTTTTTGTTCCGTGGTGTTCTGAGCTTCATAATGAGCGGGGGAGCGTGGACTATAACGTGCTTAAATCCTCTTAAAGGAGCAGCTCTGTGTTTTATGTTGAGACCATAAATATGTCAGGCAGAGTGGCTGTGCGTCAAAGAGAGGAAATAAGTCAACATGTGTCCAGGAGGTGTTGTGTTTTCTGTGTTTAACGTGACAACGGGGTGGTTGATTGATAGGAAGAAGATGCAGGGTATTATAAAGCAGTTATTTCTCGGCAGCAGGGGGAACCACGTGGCAGTGGTCAGGGCCTCCCTCTTGTTATGACTCCACTTAAGGAGGAAGAAGAGGAGGTGGAGGGTTGGAGATGAAGGATGGTGAAATAGTCCTCCTTAAACATATCCTGTCTTGTCAAGTACTTCATGTCAGGTCAGGGGTGAGAGCAATGTCAGCAGGATACACTGTAAAAAAAACGAAACTACATGTCGGTTGTAAAAAAAAAAACTGCCTCTATTTAACTAAATTGTAATGCATTGTTTTACAGGGTTTGTCAAATCACAGTTTTTGATGCATTTAAATCAGAAAAAAAAAAAACAATATTAACAGACATTGCATTATTTTTTTAAAAATTGCAGTCATTCTAAGAAATTTTATGTTCGTGTTAGTAGTGAAAAAAATGAATATCATCCACATCAAAAAATCTATATATATTAACTGCAAAACAAGAATTGTAATTTCTTGTTTTACAGTGTTTGACTGTAAAATCACAGTTTTTAATGTATTTATATCAGCAAAAAACAAACAATATTTTACAGATATTTGCAGTAATTGAATGAAAATCATGTATATTATGGATTTTCAAATGGTAAATGATTTTTGCAAACTTTTATTTTATAGATATTTCCTGTTTTGTTAAATTCTAGATAATCGCTAATAAAATTGCATATTTTCTTTACATGTTTAGAAAAAAACAGCCAAAAACTAATACCTGTATAGCTATAATGCCCTCATTAAAAATCTGTAATTTGTTCTTTTACAGCATTTGACCTTAACATTACACTATTTTTCCTGTATTTAAATCGGCATAAAATGTCTTTTTTTTAAAAAAATTTACAGTCATTATAAGAAATTTTATGTATATTAAGGATTGAAACTGGTATTTTACAGATATTTCTTGTCTTGTTAAATTACAGATAACAAATAAAATTGCAGCTTTTATTCTACATATTTACTTTAAAAAACCAGGCAAAAATGAATGCCTGTATAACTATAATGTCGATATTCAAAAGTCTGTATGTTAATAAATAGTAATTTGTTCTTTTACAGCATATGGCTACAAAGTTACACTATTTTTTCCTGTATTTGCAGTGTATATATATATATATATATATATATATATATATATATATATATATATATATAGTTTATTTTATGTCTTGTTTTGCTAATTTTGGCACTTTTTTGGCACTTTCATCACCTGATTTATATTTTATTTTTTCACAGATTTAAAGAAAATTATTATTATTATTTTTACAGTATACTTTTCTGTTAGAC
The DNA here is from genome assembly GCF_022539595.1 of Amphiprion ocellaris. Classification (NCBI taxonomy): domain Eukaryota; kingdom Metazoa; phylum Chordata; class Actinopteri; family Pomacentridae; genus Amphiprion; species Amphiprion ocellaris. Next base: position 6,983,621 of record NC_072775.1, on the reverse strand, counting down.
GGTTAACTACAAATTCTCTTTTCTAGTCATGCTCAGATTATATGATATTCCTGAAGATTTGGCTAAAAGTTGTTGCATCTAAACATAAGTAAATGTTGATCATAAATAATGATCACAGTCAGGGGGAAACTGGAGTTGTTTGGTAGCAGGTATTAGTTGGCACACTGTACTTTTTGGTCCTCTGAGGGTCTCTGAAACTTTTAAATGAGGGTGCAATTAGTTACAAAAATAAACAAGTGGTGTGTGGGCTATAATTCTGTGAGACTGATATGTAATGTGTTCTTATTTGTTAATATTCCAAGAAATCAGCCTCATTGTGATATACACTACTGTTCAAAAGTTTGGGGTCACTCAACACGATTAGCTAACACAATGTATCATTAGAACACAGGAGTGATGGTTGCTGGAAATGTTCTTCTGTACCCCTATGGAGATATTCCATTAAAAAACAGCCGTTTCCAGCTAGAATAGTCATTTACCACATTAACAATGTCTAGACTGTATTTCTGATTAATTTAATGTTATCTTCATTGTAAAAAAAAAATGCTTTTCTTTCAAAAAAAGGACATTTCCAAGTGATCCCAAACTTTTGAACGGCAGTGTAAAATCTGAAAGTGTGTGAAGGTAGTTGGAGAACTTAATGTCATTAAGAAGTCAGAAGACAGCAGGATGTGTGGACAGTTGCCTTACTTTTTATGATTCCTGAAAAATATTGTGGTCACTGAGTTTTATGAAAACAGTTTTCAACCTTCTACCCGGCAGTAATGCTTGTGGACTAAGCAAATATCTAAATTTTTATGGTATATTTATCATTATATGTTGCTATTTCCTTCACATAATCATCCAGTCAGGCAAAAATGAATGAAAATTAAATCAGACTTCAGAATTTTAAAATATTTGTTATTAAAGGCTAATCAGATTTCATATTTTCAAGCTTGAACACAGTGGCCACCAGTTGCTAATTAAGATGACACACAGATATAATCGTTTGTGTATCTTACATATTCAGCATATATAAACTTTAAAAATGTTCCTTTATGTGTGACAGTGGTGACAGCATTTGTGTTTTAAGATTGCACCAACCAACCACATAATATAATTGAATAACAAATCCAATTTTCAAAAGCATTTCTGTACATTAACATAGATTGATTTCCAGTGTAGACTTGGACTATTCACTAGCTGCAGGTTAGAATAATCTAATATGAATTATACCAGAGAAATATGGCCGGGAGTAAAAAGTGTGCCAAGAAACCCTGTTCTCCTCTGCCTGTATTGTGTTGTAATCTGTTGCTCTATTGAATGTTGAAACTGCTTCTGAACTTCCTCAACTGCCAATGACAACAGTTTTTTTTTTTTTTTTTTTTTTTTATAAAGAAATTCTTGGTCCTAATGTCACTCATTCTTATCATAGCTTGTGTTATGTATGTTATGTAAATATAGAGAGGAATAAATAAAAAAGAATTTAAAAAATATGGAAATATAAAGGTAAATTATGCTTTGCTTTTCCCTTTTTCCTTTGTTTTCTTCTTTTGTTTTCCCTTTTTGTCATTGCTTTTTCCATTTTGCCTTTGCATTTACTTGATGGACTGAGCTGTCAATCAAATGGCTCTCTGCTATATTTTATTTTAAAGTCACCATCTGTAAGTTTTTAACTATTGGTTGAACAAAAAAGGCCTTCAGATATGTCAGCATGGGAAAATGTGGTTAGCATTTATACATAAAGTGAACAAACTGAGAGAATAGTCAGCAGATTATTTGACGGTAAAAACTGTCATTAGTTGCAAGAGTGATCAGTATCACAGGGTTCCTATACTGTTCCTAAGTAGATGTAGCCCAAATCCCACTATCAGAAAAGAAAGAATGTGTTCTGTATGTTCCACTTGTATTCCTGTAACATAACCAAACAGGTTGACTGAATGGTAAAAGTAGGGTATGTCAACAGAAGCTGTGCATGCATGAGTGGTAGAAGCTCAGCTCCCTGTACAGGGACACGCTGCCCTCTTCCTACGTCCTCATCCACACACACAGGATGCCTTTATTTCTTCAGCTCCACACTTTTCTGTACTTTCTTTATACACTGCTCTGAGGGCTGCACATTTTGGCAACGTGTGTTCAAAGGACTAAGTGGACCTTTACCCTACTTACACGAGTGTCTGAAAAGCATTAAAAAGTAACAAAGTGTGTATTTTGGAGGATATTGTGTGCTAGTATAATGCTAGGCTCCATGGGAAAATCTAGAAGAAATGCAACAAATACTTAGATTTAAATGTTTTATGAGAATGGCACATTTGCAATAATAGCCTCTGTTATACTTTCTTTAGACTAATGCATTTTGCTCCATCACAAATTAGGAAATTAAAGATCAGTAAGGTAAGGTAATATTTAATATTCCTAGGACTGTAGTCAACCAAAGAAAATACTGGTCAATTGAAATGTACCCACTCTTCAACTAATCAGTTGTTGAAGGGCAAATAAAATGCATGTTTTCTCTAGATGGACCAAATCAGAGTCACTCTACCTATAAGTCTTAGTGGCCTAAATTAATTAGCGAATATTTATAGCATATTAAATCGCTTAAACCTGATTATTTTTACTGAAAGGATAACAGACCAATGTGCATCTGCCTATATTCATACGATTTCTAGGAATAGAACTTTATTAACCAACTATTGAGGAATTTAACACAGACAAGTCAACAAGGTTTTCGGTGATATGCCTTTAACACAGATTTTTACCCTGGACTTTCTGGCCACCAGTCTTAGACATGGTGTCATTTAGTTTGTGGCCAACTCTGAGTAAGAATTCAGTTAATATTAGATAAGTTAGACTGAGCAGTACCCATTAGGATGTGGAAGTTCAAAGCCATGAAAATGCAGTGATGCTCACAGCTGTTCTTACAAAAATAACAGATTTATTCTAGAAGGCTATTGATGTAGCACTTTTCTCCTCTTGAAACATCAGCAATTGTCCGATCACTGAGAAATTAGTCGGAAGAGAGCTCATCGACCAACCAGTCGATGAGCCCTCCTGAAGACTATTGCCTTTAATATTATTACAATAATTTTGCTGCAAAATGTAGACTATACTTAGTCATGGGTAGACAAAGCATCAACAGTTGAATTGATTGCCTTTAAGCAAAATGATGCTTAGAGTTAAACTGATTGCTGTCTTTTATCATTTCACATTTTAGAAATATTAAGTTTCTGTTCACTTTATCTGTGATCAGCTGGCATTTACTAAAGATTTTATATGGTTCTACACATGACAAGGGGCTCCATCGTTTATAACACCTGAAACCCAGTTTTACACTGTGACAGAGTTCAGGTTAGGTACAAAACCTTTTGGCAACTTAATAAACGATGAAATGAGGCTGACAAAATTTAAGCAAAAGATAATCTACGGTACATAGATGATCTTTAAATCTTGTCTTGATGCCTTTATTTGAACATTTGAACCGTTAATGAAAAGAATTTGAGGAATCAGCTATGATCAGTGAGATCAGTCACCAGTTTATTGACTGACAAGTTTCTTTGCAGAGACAGTACAGGATGCAACTTTTACCACTAAGGAAGTGGTAAAGTCACTTCCACCTCAGGATCATATTGAAGTCAGCGAAAGATGCAGTTACACAATTCACAAGTTGAAACCTCACCTTTGCCATTGTTTTCATTGACCTACACCTTCAGTTGCACGTCCTCCATGACACTATAGCATGCCTGGAATTCATACTAGATAAAAGGTGATGCTCGCAGTGATAAACCAGCTAACAATTAGCACGCAAAACTGTATTTCAGCTTCACTTCGTAAATAGCTGCTGTCTTCATTTACTGTCACCAGCAGCAGTCAGCTACGAAAGCCCTGATAAAGCTGTTGTTTGTTAACTGCCCAGAACAAAACTGCAGAGAGACAAAGAAAACAAACCAGCTGTTAAACACAGAGAAGAATTTAGGTGTTGGTGCAGACAAAGGCATAGTCAAAACGAGGGCAAAGCTTTACATTCGTCAGGTGAATAGAAACAGGCCCTCAAACAAACACTGATGTTGGTCTGCGATTGCTGGATGAGTAAATAGTTGACTGTTTGCTCACACATATGCCATATAGAAGCATTATGAGGTGGTGATATGCCAGTGTTTTGTTTAATATTTGTGTTACTGCCTGATAGTGTCAAAATTGCAGGTAAAAGGTTTAAACGACAAGATTCAAACTTGAAACAATTTCAGATTGAAAATCTATAATGGTGGTATTTTCCTGTGGGTTGTATCGGACAGTTTCCACAGTAGGCTTTCAGATATGTCAGTGTTATTTTACTGCAGGATTGGTTGAGACATGTCTGGATGTCTGGAGTGCCTAAATATTGTAAGATGAGAGCAGAAGAGGTGATTCAGGGAGGTACACTGGAAGAGCTGCAGGAATACAAAAGAAAATAGAAGGAATTATATGCATGTTAGCGGTAATACAATGCAATAACACCACTAAATTAGCTATGATGTCTTTGCTATGGTTTTAATAGGCAGTTCTGTTGATCACGCTTCTCTAAAATTGAAGACAGTGGTGCTCGGGCTCAGTTTCACAAAGTTACACTATTTTCAAGAGACAAAAGAATGTTAGGAAAGGAGTAAGATGGATTTGATTCTGTCTACAGTGTATGTTGGCTCCACTAGGGGGCACCAAAATACAGCTCAGCTTTGTTATTTGATGTTTGTTCCAACAGAGCAATACCTGAGATGTTTCAATCATGTAGTGGCTTTTGAACACATTCTAATTGGAACTGCTATCTGGCCTGATTCAGTATCTAGTTATCAGTAACCATTCAATTCACAAACAGCTCACCTGGCTCGTAAACCACCCAATCTGGCAACCCTACCTGGGTCCTGCATCCTCACGTGTGACAGAGCATGACATGAGGGTATTTAAGTATAAGTTTTCTTTATTCACGGAATATATGAAGGAACATTGCTTTCATATGGGTTTTTAATTTCAGGGAATTCTCAAAAAAATGGATAATGTACTTGTTGCTTTGATTTAAAGTGTTAGTTAAGATTGAAATTGCATTTTGCACTTTAAGTACAGTTGCATCACGATGTGGTGTGTAGTTTAAAGACTGAAAACAGGAAGAAACAGCTGAACTGTGTCTGACTAGAGAAAAATAGTCCTGCAAACACATCTAAAGTGACTTATTTACACAGTGTTTCTTGTGTGCTAGTCTGTACACAAACAGAATTACAGAAATCAAATGATTTAGCAGGATTGATGTGCTGGAATTTGTTAGCGTCAGACTTAGAAAACACAAAAGAACAATCTTAAAGTATGTGAGTTATAGGAAGACAAGAGGATGTTACTGCTTGCATTCATGAGAGAAGTTGTCAAAAAGCTCAGTGTGACCGTTAATTTATTGTTTTTTTGTTGCTTGAGGAAAGAAAAGCTCAAATTGACACACTTTGACATGTTATCACCTTTAAAGGTGTTTTGGCTAGCATGTAAGCTAATGTTTGCATATACAGACATTCATACACAACACACATGGAGCAACATTTGTAAATGTGTTTCTGGCAAATGTAAGTCGTGTACTGTCTTATTAGCTCTGGTTTGGTCTCCACCAACTGCTGACAGTATTGTCTTTTTTATTCTTTATTTTTCTTTGAACAAGATATTTTAACGAATTCCTACCAGGTTACTTCTAAACAGCTGAGCCCAGGTGTTATTTATTACATTAATAATTAGTTCCAGTGTTCAGGTGGTGCATGTTCACGTAGTGGTTGGCTAGGATGATAGAAGGAAAGAAAACTGTCATTAAAAGTATTATCACTGCCGAGTCCCATTTCAGCGAATGATGGGACCCGCCAGAATGTGCTGAGAATCTCTCCAGAGTCTCTACCCTAAACTCATTCTCTCTTGCACTAGTATCCTCTTCTGGCCTATTCTATTATATTCTATACTATCAAGACATCCACAATTATGGTGCTCAGTACCGTTTGTTTAATTATTTATTTATTGAATCTCTTTTTCTTTTGTGTTGGTTTGGTTTTGTTTTCTTTTTCAATTTTTTTTTTTTTTTATTGATGGACAGTTAGTAGTTGGGAATAACACACCACCTTACAATCTTTAATTGCAATAGCACCACCTGTTAGTTTCTATCCCTGTTCGTCCTGTCCAGTCTTTGTTTCCCCCACACATCACTGAGGTGTAGCACTGCCCTCCCTGGCTCATAATAGGGAATTCTAATAAAGAATATCTGCTTAGCTTTCAGGGAGGGCCGGTGATGGTCACACACATGCACTAAATATTAAAATATTTGGCTGCAAGACTAAAATATGCATCTTTCTGCATGGCGTTTGCATGTTCTCCCTGTGCATGTCTGGGTTTTCTCTGGGTATTCCAGCTTCCTCAAACAGTCCTCAGACATGCTAAGGGTAATTGGTAATTCTAAATTGTCCATAGTAATGGACAATTTACAAGACCACCATCATCACAAGACCATGAAAAGGTCTGCTTTAATTACATTTTTATTTTTCATTGCTGAAAATTTTACTTAAAAGCATCTTTACTTACTTTTATGTACGCACTTTTTGCACTTTTTAACATCCTTTTTTAACTTGTTACACACTGTGATTTTGTCGTTTAAATATATGGGGACATCACTAAGGCTCCAAGCTGTGCTGCTTGTCCTGTCCTGTCTATGAGGGTTTAATGTTAGCAAGCAAAAGGCCAGCAGCCAAAGCAAAGACTGAGAGCCTTCAGCCTTTTAGATAATCTCTGATGTCTTCAGCTTTGATTGTCATGCATGCCCACAGTTACGTTCACTAAATGTGAGCTAATTAGTCTGCTGTCTAGAGACAAATGAGCTTTGAAGGTCTTTGAAGTAGAGTTCTAAGTGATGTCATTGTGATGTTAGAACAATGTTGTCAGTAGCACTTTTCTTTGATGGCTATGTTTTCATCCGTGTGATTATATAGCAATAGTTTGAGCTTCCAAGCACAAAAACCTACTGAATAGTGTCCATGCTTGGTTTGTAATGTTTACTGAGTTGCAAAGAAGGCAGATATCTTTCTTTGGTCATTTTTCCCATAGAAAACATTCAGTGAGTCCCAGTTTGAGCACTCCTATGCCTTGGATCGGCATGAACTGAGCTGCTTTTCTTTGATAAAATGTCAACCACATGTGATTTTTTAAAAAGAGAATTCAATGATGACTCCTGAGGTGCATTTTGGCAAGAAACGTCCAGTCACTGAGCTTGAAATTCCGTCACTGGAGCTGCTATCAGTAGGCAAGACCTCCTAGAAATGCCATCTACAGCTTAAAGTGGCTATCTCAAACATTTTCTCTTCAGTAAATGTCTGTTTCCTGTTTATCAGCATATACCTATTCCCCAGTGATGAAAATGAATGAAATCCCTTTATTTACAGTATTACAATCTGGGTGTCAGTGACAACATTTCCGCACTAAATCACTCAACATGTTCCATCAGCCAGCAGTTAGAGGGTACGCAGGGCTAATATGACAGACTTGTTCTTCAACTCACCTGTGTGTAAAGTGGGACAGTGTTGCATTGTTTTCCTCTGCTGTTTTCTCCTCATCTCAGAAGACGTTATTCCTTTTTCAATTTTGTGTGTGGTGACCTCAAGTTGTTACAGAGGCAAGGCCCAGGCTCTCTGGAAATGTTAGGGTCAAGAACAATCTGAGGCAAAACAATCTTTGAGATTGCCACTTTCAGTACATTCATGCTGAATTCTGTGTCAGATGTGGTAGAATTTTTGGTCAGAAACTGCACTTACAAAGCAGTTTGAATTCACTGCTGTTGACATTTGTGCCTGTGAGCAGCTCTCACAATGATGCATAATGTACAACACTGGCCAAAAAACATTGTTATGTAATTAGTGATGGAGAAAGTATTTGCATACATTAAGTAAAACTACTATATTCGCATTGTGAAAACACTGTGTTACATGTAAAAGTCCTGCATTGAAAATCTTAAGTTAAAACATAATTACAAAAATGTACTTAAGCTATTACACATAGAAGTACTCAATGCAGATGTTATACTAGTATATATTGTCACTGTGTCATTACATTACTATTACCAGTGCACTATTGTAAAAGCAGGATCTTACTGTTGTAGTTGGCTGAGGTGCAGCTCATTTTGAACCATTTCGTGTTGGACTGCAACCAATTAATATTTACCTCATGAATTAATCTGCTGAGTATTTTTTCCATTAAGTGATAGACTGTTTGGTTTGTAAATTTTAAAAAAAGAAAGTAAAAAATGTTATTACAAGGGCTCTTAATGATTATCAAAAAAGTTTCCAATTTTGACCAAGTAATAAATCAACTAATTATTTTAATTGGACTTGTATACACTGTTGGTTAGATAAAGTCATTTCAAAACATATTTATTGAGCTCCTAATGTGTTTTGTTTGTAAAACTCTTTATTTGTAAAGTAACCAGTAACTAAAGCTGTTACATAAATGTAGTTACATTATTTTCTACTGAGGTATAGTGAAGTAGAAAGTGGCATGAAAAAAGAGACTTGAACAAAGTACAAATACCTTTAATTTGCATACAGTACTTCAGTAAATGTACTGAGTAAATTCCCGTCATCTTATGTAAGACACTAAACAGTTGAAGAATTATGTTCTATAGTTTCACTCAAAAAGAATTTTGAAATGTGCATATCTACTGGGTGATCTATGATTTCATTCTGTGCCGGGGTTCTTTGTGTATTGTATTCTCTGTTGCTGTTTATTATGGTGTTTTTCAGGTTCATAAGATGTGCTGCTGCTGCAAACTTGTTGTGAATAGCCCAGTTCGATCAAACTGTAAAATAAATGTTGAGAATTATTTCTTAAACATGTAGTAATTGATCATTTTATCACTTGAACCATGTGTAAACACAAAAATGACATTTTAAACTTTTTACAGTGCAACATTACCTACTTACACGTCCAGCAGATGCAGAGTAAGTTTAGCATGTATTGTGTGATGTGTTGTTCTTCAGCCCAGTGCATTTAACTAACAGTATTCATTTGCCTTTTGTCGCTACGTTTACCACTTATTAGCTCTATTTTATGTGTTTCCAGGGTGATGACTCTAGTGAAAATTTTACATGCAATTATTCCCGCAACTTAATCAGGGTTACTTTTTGTTTTTCAATGATAAGAATTGATAATAATCATCTACTGAGCCTATGTTCTGATAATGGCCAAATGGGCTGATAACGTCCGATTCAAATTCAAATACCCAAACAATAATGTGTGTTGAAGTGTGGACAAAAGGTATCTCCCTCCTCACCTGACTCGCTGCCAAAGCATGCAGAGGATGTCTCTGTCAAATCAGGGATGCAACAGTAGCAGATCAGAAAGGTGAAAGGAAGGAGGCACACTGAAGATAATGAAAAACCAAAATTCAGATCAAATTTTTACAAAGACAAACTTCATCTCTACACTTGTGAGTTATGCAGAGCAAGGCAGTCCCATTTCTCTCCTGTCATTAATGGATTCATTGACAACATTTGTGTTTTATTTGCCACTGCTGACAGGTTAACAAAGTGGGAGTTACCTTCTAAATTCCTGTCAGATGAAAAGAAAATGAATGAATTTGATTCTAATTTTCATTAAAATGTTGAAAACATTAGCCTCTACATACTTGATCCACTCACACATTTTAACTTTTCATTGTCAGCAAAAAAAGTCTACTTTTAAAAAATATATATTTGCCTTAACTGCAGTTACTAAAATTCTTAAAGGAATAGTGCAGCATCCATCTACCAGCTCATTTGATGTTCTGCTTAGAAGCCTTTTAAAAGTGTTTTAGATTTTTGCTAGTAGGTTCACTGCATTTCATAAATGACTAATTTCTTTCAGGCACCTTCTAGCATCATTTAAAACTGCAGTTGTCCTCCAAAAAAGCAGTTGTGTAAAGTAAATTTACTGAAATAAATAACATTTTTCAGTACTAGACCTAAGTATTTCAATTTTCTGTTACTTTATATTTGATCTTCACCACTATTCAGAGAGAAATGTAGTACTTTTTGCACTAAAAGTACCCAAAAGACAAAGCACATCAGTCCAACTGTTAGATCCTTGCACTGGCTCCCAGTTAGACATAGAATTAAATTTAGGATGCTACTTATTGATGTAGGTCTCTTAATTGTCTTGACCCAAAAGACATATTTGCTGAGTATTTGAAACAATGCAGTGAGCAACTCACAAAGGCTGCAGGTTAGGATATATGCAGTGTACACATTGTGTAGATATTATGTCTGAGACAGAGTTTAAACTGTCTGTGGTTTTATAAATCAATGCCATTCTTCTTGTGTGACTGTCACGCCACTGATGATATTTTATTTGAAAATGTGCCATCCCATGTTTTAAATCTGTTGCAGTAAATATTTCTGTAAACCTTGGCTATAAAGTAATATATTGTAAATAAAAAAGCAGTATCTGCCAGAAAAATCACACTTTTTTCCCCAAAACATGGAACCAGATACTTTCATACTTGGAACTCAGACAGGCTCCAAACGTAGCCGTGCTTTTATTTATTTGATCAGTTTTATGCCACTTTTGCGTATTCTGTAAATTCAGATTTAAGCTTCTCTGTACTTGTATTTATTTTATTCTATACCTTATCTTTTGCATCTTTTTTTCTTATCTCTTTCTTGTACAGCACTTTGAATGACCTCTGTGTATGATAAGGTGCAACATAAATAAACTTGCACTTGTTTCTGGGCCAAGGTCTACATTTAAAGATAAGAGAGGTAAACCCCTGCTCGGGTATATATGCACTTGCGTGTGTTTGTGTTGTAGCAGCAGCTATTCATTGATTATCATCAGAATGTGCCTTTGAAAGGGTTTTCTCTGCTCTATTTCCATTATGCATGCACTATTTAACAGTGATTTTAGCTCAGCTGTCTTGGCATGGAGTTCAGAAAAAGCTCACACTGCTGTGTTGTTTTTTGAACTAGTAGATTCGCTGCTATAGATAATGTGTTTGTGTGTTTTCAGCATTCTCCTTCGTATCCAGCCTGTCTAACATGGCAGTAAATATCATTTAAATGCCAATGTAAAAAAAAGAAAGAAAAATCATGATTTGTGGGCTTCATATTAAACTCCCCTATCTTTTCATTCCCAATACCATTGCCTTATTGTATGAATTCTTATTTTTCCAGCAGTCCAAAGTGACACATAGTTTGCTGGCTTTATTTAATGGGTGCTGAACAAAGGCCTAAGCACAGTTACCGCTGAGTACAGTCACAATTTCTTAGTCATATTTCTGTGCCCAGTGTGAGAAAGAGGCTGTCTATCATGACAAAACAGAGCTCACGGAGTCCCAATCATACTGCTGCATATTGACTTTATTGATAATAGACACTGCTGCTTTGCAAGCCCAACAATATGACGCATTGTAAACATGGCTAGCAATAATGGATGCTATTCTGTCCTGAAGCCACATCATGTCAGACAGGCCACAGTAGATGTGGTGTGTGAATCAATTAGCAGCTTGAATGACTGTGTAAGTACAGGACTCTGGTGTTGCATCTGTCTGTTAGATAAAGGGAAATAATTAATGAGTCTTTCTTGCATTTGTTAGTTTTGGTTTGTTTTTGCTTTCAAAGATAGAAAGTTAGAAAATGACAACTAATCTCTTAGGTGCGTGTCTCGTGACTTGCAGTTGTTTGACTCATCAGGTCATCTTATCCCCAGAAAATGGGGCCCCAACAACGAAACACTCATGGTGGTTAATGTATAACTATGTGACACAGTCCCATTTTTTTCTTTTATGAACAGCAAGTTAATATTTCCAGTTTCTGATGTGTCATTGAGATCAGGAGAGTCAACAGACCATAAATTACATAAACCAAAGCTTTATTTGCAACTCATTTCTCCTTTTTTTCCCATCAGAACTTGAGAAAGATCCTTTGTTGGTGTGAGACGTGAAAAATACCTTGAGCCATGACTTTTGCACCCTCTGTAATATTAGTCACTAGTTCTGTCACCTCTATGTAAGTAATCTGTCACCTCTTGGACCTCATTTAACCTTAAAGACATGGACGAGCTGAGAGAGAGGCCTTGAAGAAGCAGGACTTGGGGTCGGGTCATGTTTAAACAGAAATAGGTTGTTCAGAACGGCCACTTTGTAAGGCAGACTGCAACACCAGACTTCACAGTGCACATTATCTCTGTCCTCTTCTTCCACACTTGGCTGTTCATGTGAAAACTAGATTATATTATTTAGGGTTATCAGGTGCACTACCACTACATAAATGCAAACATTTGGAAATACAACATCACTAAAAGAGCATCATTAGTTTTGCAGGTGGACAAACTATGCTTTAGTCTGGGCACTGTATTTTCAAAAGTTATTATTTCACCCTCTGGCAACCATAAATGTCAGTACAAACTTTCACCTTATCATAATTAATTAACTCTACATTCATTCATCCAATAGATGTTGAGATATTTTAGTCTGGCCCAAAGCACTGACCAACAGACTGAGATTGCCAATCCATAGAACTTCCCGCTAGCATGCCTGAAAAAAATCTTTAGCATAAATATATTCATCGCATCTAATTAGACTTTTAATTTTGTAAAAAGTTTGCTGAGACATGCTTTGCCCTGTGGCATAGGACAAAAAATACCCCATGTTGTTGTTAGAGGCACTGGACTTATTTTCTGCTTGTTAGTCTGCAGCAAGTGTTAAAAGTTAGTAAATTTGTCACCACAAAGTGGTATACACCTCGTGTGGCCCAGGAAAGGAGTGGTAGGTGTGATATAATGAGGACTACATGTACATATGATAGTGATAAGGTCAATTACCAATGAAGTAAGGTGGTCAACGGTCTTGGAATATTTGTACCGATTCCTAAAAAACCTTAAATTGGGTCTTTATTGCATTTGTATGTCATTTGTATGTCATACTGAGAAAACAGGACCCCACTGACTCATTTTTAACGACAGCATCCTGTAACAGTTCACTCTGTCCACAGGTAGCACAAGATAAGGTGTTGAAAATTCAGGCTGTGCAAACAGAGTCTGTTCTGAACTCTCTTCATCTTCGGCTGATTGGTACGTCAGTTTGACTTCCATCTGTCGCCTCTCTCTTCATGAGGGAAATGCTTTGAATTTTCTAAGGTGATTGAATCATCCACAACTAAAGCCTTTTAACCCTCTGAAGCCCAAGCAGTTTCTGATCAGTTTTTTTGCTTCTACCACATTTTTCCTCACTATTGACTAATTTTTCACAGCAATATAAAGTCCTACACCTCTATTGAAACAGCAGAAGCATGTCTAGGAGTAGAGACAACTCACAAAAGTCTTTTATGCAGTATGACAGTTATAATTCCACAAATTCATAAAAATGTATTTGATTACTTTTTTAATTTAAAAAAAAGAAAAGCAATCAACATGTACAATGTGATTTCCAGTGGTATCAGTAGTAATTTTAGTATGAGCACTGAAAAAAAGGTTACTTTACACACCATAGATATTTTCCTTGAATTTTTGTGATGTGACTGTTGTCTGTAATGGCTTCACGTTTAAGAAATGACACATGTAGAATAAAGTGATTTTGATGACATCATGATTTTAAGCTTAGCTTTTGCAGAATGGTGCACCATTGATGAGCAGTTTAAGGCTCGGCTGAATGTTGAAAATGTTCCAATTCTTTCTGTTTTTATAGGCCCTGGTATTAATATATTTTGTAGGTTTGCAGATTTTTTTCAACTAAAGATAACATGTTTTTTCCTTTTTTTTCCAACCCAAAAGATGTCTTGGGGGGCCTTTGGGATTCAGAGGGTTACAAAGCTGCTTCACCTCCTGAACCCCTCTTGTCAAGCTCATGGCTTTATGAGCAGTCCCACTTATATTACAAGTCTTTTAGTTGTAAATAGAGCTGCAAATAGCATTATTTACACCTAATCCAATAATCATTTTGTCTAGGAGAAGCCATACACAGTACAAAACCAAACTAAATTTAACTACATCAACTTCTTTTAAACCAAGTTTTGCTTTACAAAGAAACAAAAACTATTTGCTGCCATGTGGGTGAACATCACAGCATTCACCTCATTATTAACTGCACTTTTATGTCAGTGTCAAGGTTGTATTATGAAACTTTATTCATTCTGTGCTTGGAAGCTAACAGTTGAGGCCCGGGAACATCCCTCACATGAGCTAACAGACACATCAGGCCCCAGCGTGGGTTTGATGGAGCTTCTTACTGCCACTCCTCCTGGGATTGCCCAATCGGCTCAGCTCAACTCTCGCCTTGTGTACATACATTAGTAAAGTCAACCAGTGGGATGGGGCCAGCGCTCTGTGATTTTTATCATAGACTTCAGTCGTTGCGCCAGTTGGCTTCTCACTGCAGAGCTGCTCCCTGATGTAGAAGTTGGCGTTTTCTTTTTTTGATCAATTTTAGATATTTTTTTCTTCTTCAAGCATCATATCGTGGAGGGTAAGGTTCAGTTTTTAACCTAGTTTTGTTTCTTCACATCTTTTCAGCAGTGTGCAGCGTGCTGTGTGTGATGGATGTCCCGGGGCAATGTTGACTCCCTGTAGGCTCCTGTACATGTGACTGGCGGAGTGTGTGCACGTGTGTGTGTGTGTGTGTGTGTGCGTTTTTATGAGTGTGAGATTGAATGGTGGCTATATTTGGCCACTTTTCTCTCCTTTTGTTGGAGTGCTTTTAGTCGACTGCCTACAATTATTATCTGTATTCACTGAGTCAGTGATGGAGTCAGATGAAGGGAGAGAAGCTGCAGAGTTACTGTATATGACTCACACGCCACTTTCTCTATTACAACTTACAGGACTGATGGAACTTTTTGCCATTTTTTTCCATAAAAATACTGAATATTCTGTCCACTTTAAGGATTTGCTGCTTTTTGCTGTTTTATATCTGTTTTTTGAGTCTTTGTGTCTTGCGTTACTGCGCCTACATGAGCGAATTTTTACATTTTAACTTCTTTCAGACATTCTATAGACCATTTTGCTAGTCATGTAAGCAAGATAAAAATCTGCAGTAATGGGAATATCAATTAGTTGAGGCCTTAACCTTTAAATACCACCTCATACTTTCTCTCAACAACAGTAGCGTAGTGCAGATGGTTCATATCTTTAAAAACATACAGTTCACGTTGATTACACGTAACACAGGGATGGAGGAAAAACTATTGGGCCAAAAAGTTCCAAGGTGAGCATTTCGAAACCATTTCACTCAATCAGAAGTATTTTCTGCCACTTTCTTGTAAATCTGGGCTGAGTGTTCTTTTCCCAGTTTGGCTTCCACACAGCAGTAGTCAATGGGCAGTCTAAATGTTTCCCTAACAGTTAATCTCTTTACACAAAAGGGCACTTTGTTATGGCAGCTGCTTTGCTACAAAATGCAAATCTGTTACTACATGTTTTCTGAATTCTTTCTCTGCATCCTCTCTAACCAATTTCTTCAAAGTTGTATTAGCACCTTGCAGCTTACTGGACACTCGGAGTGCGAGCTGTTGATGGCGTATTTTTTTGCTTTTACCTCGAAGCAGGTCGTGTACAAAGACTTGAGGAACTGTTTTGAATGTGGCAAAAGGAGACAAGTAACTAAAAAAGTGTTGCCTCCCCCCCACCTCCCCCCTTTCCCACTCCTCTCCTCTCCTCCCTCCACCCCTCTCTGCCTGTCACATGTTCCTTTCACAGCATAGAAAAGTTTCAGGATTAGGGCAGAATTAACACAAAGCGGCGACGCCACTCCAGCTACACTCACAAACAACACAGAAGAGGCAACAGGGGGGACGGAGACAGAGAGCGCGACACGACGGGGTGAAGACACTCGAGCGAACCTCAGCCACCTCAGAAAAACGTCCAGCTCTGATAGCGACAGGCAGGCGAGTCCATCCCAGAGAGAGGGAGAGAGAGAGGCAGCAGAGAGGATCTTTGCTGACAAGGTCCTGAAGGATGGAAGAGAAGCAGTTTGCTGGGATCCTGGTAAGTTTAACTTTTGTTCAGTGAGTCAATGCATACACACTTTCAACCGCAGTGACATGTGGATGCAGCTACATCCTAGGGGTGGGATGCAGCTGCTGGACCACCAGTTGAGTCACTCCCTGCCTCCCCTTTTCCCTAATTTGAGGCCAGGTGGTTTATTTTCACTCACGGGACTCCAACAGGCTTCCTATTTGATATTCAACAATAGAGGGTTATGTTCTTAATTTTCTGATTTACTCTTCAACCTCTTAACCTGGAAAAAGGAGAATAAGCCTGCAGGTACCTTCTGGGTGATCATTTCATTGGTGTTCATTCAGCAGACAGAGCTGTCATCCCCTGCTGTTCACCACGGCAGTGCTAACCACTCTTCATCAACCAAACACTTTCCCAAAACTCACCAAAGTTTGTCTGCTTTTCAAGCTTCTATGTCATCGCGCAGCTCTGCTCTACTTTACTGTACACCAGTAATCTGATCTTTGCAGCGGCTGCAAACAATAGAGATGTTTTCACGGTGTTTTTTGGCTGCTGATAAGAGGTGAGGCCAAGAGGTAAATGTGTCAGTGTCAGGCCTGCACTGTTGATGAAGCTTTAAATAGAGGTTTGGCATCATTGGCAGTCAGGTCACTTCTCCGTCTCTCTCTCCCCCTTCAGTCCAAGTCCTTAAGTCCGTCTTGAGACGGCCGATAAACACCAACTCCAAGCTCCAACTCTCTTCTGACATTCTGGCTTGTTTGAAGCCTTGCTTTCCTCCCTGATGACATTTTTTTTTTCTCTGCCATGTCCTTTCAAGATGTATATCCATGTTAAAATGCATATGTGCTGTCAGAACTTTAGAAGGGGCACATTATCAGTCTCGCCTGCTCTCTCCTCATACTCTCTTTTATAGCATTTGAAGGTGGTGGGAGATTTAATTCGTGCTCTTAGAACTTTTTTCTTTTTGGTTTGTTTTTGTCATCAAGTTCTCGGCTCAGTGACAGATTGCCAGTCAATCATTTGAGTAGTTCAGCACACGTGAATAGTTGCAATAAAGTTCTGTGAGTCTTGCTATAGCTTGCCATATTGTTCAAAAGTAATTAAATGAATGTCGAGAGAGGATGATTTACGTACTTTTGGATGCGTGCCTGCTTTTTACTACATCTAAATGGTATCCTATAGTGACTATGAAGTTAAAGAGCTGTTTACTGCCTCCCACACCCTCAGGTTATACCAAGGGAAGTACAGAAGAAGCTGAAGTATCTGAAGCAATAGAACCAAAGTATCGGTTTATCTGTATTGGCTGCAATGACTCCTCAAAGCCACCAGGGGTTTGTAGGTTAATAATGTAAATGCACAAACTTAAACAATGCAATATTTCAATGTGTTACTGAGCGACTCCCTGATGTGTTTGCATCTGAAAGCTACTGCTTATATTGTGTTAAAATTAAATTTCAGGCAATACAGCACAGTTTATTGTCCAGTGTCACCAAAATAAAAGCCCCAAAAGTAATTTTAGTTCAGTGAAGTCTTTTCAAAAGTTAAAAAAATGGTATCAGTCAATTTTAAAGTGACTGTTTATCGACTCAAATGTGATAAAAGTGACTTTAAAAGCTGCAGTTCATATCATACCATGTTCCAAAGCCAGGAGTGCTTGAGGCACAAAGCAGCAATTTTACTGTACTGCAGAAACAATAAGTAACCTTTTCTCTCTGAGCCCAGATTTTGACTTGAGATTGTTTTCATATGAAGGTAGACATAGCACAGTGCAGTAACTGCTCATGCACACTCATGTACACTTCGTCACTCGTGATCGATCGCTTCTCGTGGCAGGGGCCGCTGTCTTCAGCAGTTGTGGGTGGTGATGTCAGCTGTGGCTTAGAGACATCAACAAGGAATGAAAGAAAGTGTGTGTCTGTGTGTGTTTGTGTGAGAGAAAGAATTACAGACAGAAACTTGCTCTCCCATCGCCAACTGTCACTTCACTTTTTATTCCATTTCTTCCTCTCCTTGAGTTCTTTTATCTACTTTTTCCATCTCTTCCTTGTCACATCTGGAACAATAGTTTATAAACTCATAAACATTATTAATTAATCTATCATTTCACGTTTTATCCACTAATCTGTACCTTTGTTTATTGTTTGAAAATTGCCTTTGTGTCTTGTTTTTCCTCAGTCTAGCACTACTTTCTGGATGCCCCCGCCCTTTTTTTCTATTTTACAGTCAGGGTAGATTTATGTATACCGGCCCAGATGGTTGGTGGATGGACCAGTCACCGTAAATTTCGAGACAAACAAGGCGCTCGCTTCCTGCTACCGCTTGGCTCGGCTGGTAACCTTCTGCCGGGGGCGACTCTTTCTGTCCAAACTTAATTCCCCTGCTCGTTCACATTGGTCAAAGGGAGCCCCATCCCCTCAATCTTCCTGCGTTGTCTTTGACTGCCCTGGAAGCCACAACTTCCACTGAGCGGATGAGCAGATGGTGCCCTGGCACAAGCTTTTACCGGACGGATAGCTGTCTCTTTGTTTTTTTTCCTCCTTAGTTACGTCTTTTACACTCGTAGTCTTTTGTCCTGTGTTTAGATGTATGTATAAGGATGTGAGAGTAGGAGGAGAAGGAGGAGGAGCTGGACTGAGGTTTGGCCTATTTGTCTGCTCAGCGCTGTATTCATATGTCGGGCTGTGCAGACCACAGCTGCCCCTCCATCACCATCAAGGCCAAACGGAGGAAGAGGTCACCAAAGACTGGCTTCTGATCAAAGTCAAACATTGGCAAGCCTTTTGATGTCTCATCCGCAATTTGATTGGAGATTTTTGGAGTTTGGTATCCTTATTAGCAATTCTAATTGGACTCAAACCTCTGTAGGGAATAGAATGCAAACTTTTGAACCCTGATATTCTTCATTGCCACGAGCAGACTCAAAATTATTATTATTTTTTAGACACTGTATAACAGGATTGGATCTTGAAGTTTGTATTTTAATGGAATTTTAACAGTCGTGCAGTTTTTCTTACACTTTTTCTTTTCACTTCTGGCTAAATACTATGTTCATTCTTATCATTTTTTTTTTTGAGTAAAGCAACCAAAATTCTATATTTGGAACACAAACTACTCATGTTCCAATCAAGTTTCTGTGGCACAGATTTTGATTTGAGTTTTTTTTAACACTGAATATCTGCCACAGGTGTTGCGGTGCATATATCCACCTCTGAGCAACTGGATTAATCTTATAATAACTACCGATAGATATCTGCACATCTTTGCCGCAGTCAATCACATTACAGTCTCTCAGGTAATCTGTGGTGTTCACTGTGCACAGAGATTTATGTTGCCTGAGAGGAGGCTTTAAGATGATGGGAATCTGTTCTATTATTGATTAATCTGTCAGTTATTTCTCAGATTAGTGTTGTCCGTGAATTGTGCTATAATAGAGGTCCATCGCAGTTTTCCCAAACCCCATGTTGGTTCATTGAAATATGTTATTCAGTCCAAGCAACAGGCTAAAATCCTCAAATATTAAGTTTGCAGAGACTTAAAACAGAACAGCAGTACATTGACAAACTTTAACAACCAAAATAGCTTCTCATTCTTTTTTAGTTGAGAGAAAAATGTTGACTAGTAGATGCACTTTAGTGCTTGTATGATTCTGCCACTTCATGTGTGTTTGTGTGTCGACACTATGGACTGTATGTGATGTCGACAAAAGTACAGTAGGTGCCAAATTCATTTACAGTTTCAAATGTAATTTAAACTAGTCTGAATACATACTCCTGATTGAGCTAAAAAACATTGTAGCAATGCTGCTTAACAAGAACTCATGCTAAGGATATGTCCTCTGCATGTAGAAATGTAAAACGTTGTACAGGTAGTCATTAAGTCGTCATTCAATGGAAGGTATGTCACTTTGTTATTACATGGGAATGTGGTTTTGTCAGGCCGTGTGTACCCCCTGCACAGTGCAACTTTATGTATGACTGTGTGTGTGTGTGTGTGTGTGTGTGTGTGTGTGTGTGTGTGTGTGTGTGTGTGTGTGTGTGTGTGTGTGTGTGTGTGTGTGTGTGTGTGTGTGTGTGTGTGTGTGTGCGTGTGCATGTGTGTGTGTTTGTGTGCGCTCTGACCTCGGGGAGGTTGTGGCTGTGGGTTCCACTATTTCTTTCCATTTAATTTCCACTTCACAGCCTGCAGCACACATTAGCCACACAACCCCTGGGAAATGGCGCGCGTACATGCACACACAAACACACACATTTTCTCTCACGTCCCTACACAAACACACACGCACAGAAACACAATGGATGGCACACTTCTACACCAAGTCCATGCTTTAGAGTAAGATATAAACATATTTTAGATGTCTACACAAGTTCTCACAGATGCATGAGCCCCATGCCGCCACCATCACCACACCACCATACACACACACAAATGCACAACACACACTCTAATGGCGCTGACACACAATACAAAAGAGATAGATTCTTGTCCTCTCCTACATTGAGATCAGTGCAGCCCAAATTGTAGTTTATTGGCTTATTTCAGACTCACTAGGCATGTGTGGAGCCCTTTTCATTTCTCATTTTTCCTATGTCAGTTTATTTGCAGTCATGCTCCATGTGCGGTGCTGTGAACTGCCATTTTTTTCAAATTTGTGCCCTCTGGAGTTGCATATCGTCAGAAAAGTGTTAGCAACATGCGTCACATATTTTGACTTTTTACAGGTGAAACTAGACAGTTTCTCCCTCGCGCTTTCTGTTTCTGTACTTATGTAAGGAACACACTGAGTTGCCAGTCAGCTAGTTTAGTTAACAGCAGTGCTCAGCAACCGTGTTGACTGCCTCTGGGGCGAGAGGCCAACAAACAGATGTGGACCAAGAGAGAGAGAGCGAGACAGAGCTCTGAGGGCAGGTGGGGGGAAGAAGAAGTCAGACATGATTTCTCTTTCTGATTCCACTCCACGTTCCCCCTCTTTCGACTGACCAGCTGAATGAGAAGAACAAAAAAAAATAAATAAATAAAAATACAAGCATCCATACAGGGCACAGGCAGCGCCCAACATCAGCTTAACGGCAGTCACTGTGGCGAACGTACAATTGAGAGACAAGCGGCCACAAATGCCAAACACGTCCACTGCTGGGCACTCTTGAAAAGGTAACCCACCACCAACCAACCTCCTGTGTATGTTCACACACACTCTCACACACACACACACACACACACACACACACACACACACACACACACACACACACACACACACACACACACACACACATAGCAGAGAGAACAAAAAAAAAGGGGGACTCCATTGTGTTTCAGACCTTTAGATTTCATTTGGAAAAACCACTCAGGCTGAAAATTTCGCTTTCTGATTTTCTTCCTCTCTCCTTCTTTTTCTGGTTTAATGGGTCTCCCTCCCTCCGACTCCACAAGTGAGAAAAAGGGGACTTCACACTCTTCCTCTCTTGTCCTCTGAAGTCGGTGAAATTATGGACAGGGCTCTGACATTGTGTCTACGCAACGGGACTCCTAAATCTCCCCCAGTTTCTTTTAGTATTATGATCATTTTCAACGGTTTCCAATTGAACTCTTTTCAAAGGCCTTTTCAGAACCATATTTAGGTAATTTGTTGCGCTTGAACCCAACCTGCTCCCTGGCTCTGAGTGTGTATGTGAGCGTTGAATGGCAGCTATAAGCCTGGGATGAGGGGGGGTCTGCTGTTCTCAGGGCCAGACAGGCCTCTCCTGCCTGGTTGAACACTTCCCCTGTGTTATTTATCACTTTTCCTCCTCTGTTTTCTCCTCTTTAGCCCCTTTCAAACATGGTATTTGTAACATCATTGAGGAAATCTGTTTGATTAAAAACAAATGGCTTTTTAAGTTTTTAAATTATTACGGAAAAGTTCCATGTTGATTCTGGTGACAGATCCAGTTGCAGCTCTGCTGGAAAACAGCTGCTTTTTTGCAAAATAATGTCATCAAGACAGAAGAGCGAACACAGACGGGCTTAGTGGCAAACAGTAGCCTTTCTACACATCTGCAGACCAACAACACCATCATTTAGAGTCTTATCTCTATGAATATGAGTCTGATATCGACTCTTTTCTGGATCATTAGCTGCTAGATGCTCCACAGGTTCATGAGAGCAGTGAGCTTAAACAGAAACCAGTGTTGTGGGTCATGAAACGAAGAACTGAAAGACACTAATATGCTCTATAAAGCAGATTACATAAAAGGGAATTCTAACTATTGCAATCATTGGTTTTAATAGCTCCCATTTCAGCAATAATTTGAATCACAGCATTTTGCATTCAATATTTGGTGAGTGCATTGTATTTGGATTACCAGAACTTTGTCATAACATGCGTTTGAATAAGGCTTTTGCTTTTATACAACACGTTTCCACTCAAACAAGAGAGAAAACAGTCACCCATCAGCCAAAGTTTAAGAAAAGGAAAAGACAATGCCCTGATGATCAACTCCTTTTTTGTAGATGTTCAAGTGTATGAATACTTTCGATGTTTTTATTTTCATTTTGTGTTTCAGTGAACTTTACAGATTCACAGTGTTTAGTTGCTGTTTAATGTATGTCGGCAGACAGGTAAGCACACCTAAAGTAGTCTTTAGGCTTCTGATTATACTGTGTCCCTAAAGGTACTCTCTATATTTGCATATAAAGAGGATCTTAACTCATGTACTTGTACATGTAGCAGCAGCACCTCTGACAGTCTTTTGGCTTTTTAATCAATGAAGACATGTTTCATATCTCTTTCCGCCTGTTTTTCACTCTTCCTCTCTCTCTTGTCACATTTTAAGCGCGACACTGACTTCTGCCACGTGAGGCCAACTTCACTCACATGTTCCTCACTTTCATCCCCAGCAATGGTCCCATATGTTTGTCAAAATGTGTATGTTGTGTGCTTTTTCCGGCCCGATTTGTTCCCATGCCTTCTCTCCAATGAGCCCCGCTCTCCCCGGGGGTCCGAGCTGAAGCCTCACGCTATTTATACAGACTGAACAGCTGGGGCCCTCCCAGCCAAAGCAGTGAGGGATGAGGGGTCGGGGGATGGGTGGAGAAATTATCATGGAAACTTCAGGTTAAACCAAGCGTTGGAAATGTCTCTCTGTACCCTCTGTTTTACTCTCTTGTCTTCCTCTTCGTCACTTGTCTTTCTCCCCTGGGTGCCCAGAGTGGACAGGCCAGGTTGTGTCTAGTTCAGGTCAGCTGGGCCGCCGGACAAACATCACTCACTCGTTTGAATCTTGTTCATCGTCCCATTTTCCATCTCCCTTCAATGTCTCCTTTATATCTCAGTGTTTCGCGTCTGTGTTTTATTTGCTCCACAGCTGATCTTTTCCCCCGTTTTTTCCTCTCTGAAACACACTTTCGGTCCCCACTTCCAATTAAAGAGCTCGCTGTTTTGAATTGTGTAAAAAAGGTTGATTTTCCCTCCAGCTGTGCCTTCAGCACATTTTGTCCTTTTGTGGTGCGGACAAAGCCGAACTGCTGTTGCAAAACTGATCTTTTTGTATCTCTTTCCCTTTCTCCTGCTCTGCGGCTCCTGTGGTGCTTGTCCCATTGTGAACCTCAACCCTGTGAAGTTTCTCTCCTCAGTGCTCATCCCATCACTGATTTCATCCCATCTTCTTTCACCACCGCTCTGCCATCCACTTCCTCAGTTTTTTCTGCACACGAACCGCTCAGGAGGGAAGAGAACGTCAGGCTTATCGACGCTTCCCTCAGTTCAAGGCCTCTTTCACAGTCAGATATCCCATCACAGGCATGCTGAGCTAACGAGAGGTGAAGAGATATTAACCTAATTGCTGTAAGGGACAGATATATAGATCTGGGAGGATGTAATAAGCCCAGACACGACTGCTGGCTCCCTGTGAGATTAGCTGTTCAGCATGAAAGCAGGTTGATCTGTGGTTATTAAAGGACAAGACGTCATGCTGTGAGGCTGCCTTTTTTTCTTTTTTCTTTTAAAAAAAGGACATGTTTGTTGTCTTATATAAAGCCCAAATCACCAGAAGTACACAGAAGTGTAGTAAGTTTTTAAAGACTCTCTATGGTAAAACATAGTTCTATAATCCTACGAATCGCTAGAGTGAAAATAATAACTCATCTTGTACAAGGTGCATTATTATCCACTTTCGTTTCTTTTTTGTAAGCAAAAGTTTGGGACAAGTTTTGATTTTTTTTTTCTTGTCCAGGTCTGTATGATTGTTTTACAAATCCTCTCCAGCACACCTTTCATGCAAGCTTTACTCACCAAATGTCTTCCTCTATCTTGCCTTCATCAGGTTAAATGCACTGGGCTACAAACTGTATCAAGTAGGCCTGGGTGATATAGCTGAAAAAACTGTCATTAAAAATGTTTAATTTCAGCTACTATTGATGATTATTAATGATTTTTAATGATCTATTGTAAAGACCAAGAAACAGAGTATTTTGAATATGGCCACCTTACTTTAAGGCACACAGATAATAACTTTGCTGTTGACAATATTTAAAAACACACAGAACTTAATAAATGTACTTAAACATGGATAGAGTAACGGTCTTCTCATAATACACATTAAATAAAAACGCAAGTAAAATTAGTTATGAGGTGAAATGGCCATCTGGACATCTGAAATATAAAATAAATCAACAAATAATAAAGGATTTCTTGAACTTGGCAAATAAAACAATACAAAATGCGTGCAATGTAGAAGTGATTTGTAAATATTGGACACCTGGAGATGGACGGGAGGTAATCAAATGCTGCACCATGCTAAGGTTCAAGTTTTGAGTGGCTGGCTAGCATTAGGCGTCACTGGGCACTAAACCTCGACCCAACTCAACATCAAGTCCGCCAACTCTTGGAGCAGGGAGTGACAGGAAGTAAGCAGCTTAGTTGGTAGTGGTTGAGGACTCAGGTTCGTTGATGTTTTTTGATTTTTAAGTCGTTCCACACCACCAGATGTAGTCTGTGGGTGCAGATGAGGTTGACAAGAGGTGGACTAATGTAGCTAGGAATTCATTATCATTTGTTTTCATTCCAGTTAAGCAATATTTTAATATTACAAGTTCTATTGAGCTATTTTCTTATTACTATTGATGAAGTATCTGTCACTTGCACATAATAGCATCGAATTGTGTGCAGCAGCAGACCTAAGAGTTAAGTACAGCAGAAAGGACTGACTTCCCCAGTATTAAGGTCAGCTTCAGCTTTGGCGCCTCTCTTCATGCAGTCAGTGACCACCATCTAGGATGTTTTGGGGCGGAACGTGTATTTGCCTGACCTCGGTTTTGGAGTTTGCTCTTTTTGCCTTGTTCTTTTCTTTTGTATGTCAGCGGTGGTCGTATCTGTGTGTTTGTGCTCACTTCAAAGTGGACCGTAAGTTGTGCAAGCGACTTGTTTATTCAGCCAGTGTAATCGTAAAAAATGGTTTGGAAAATTTTCCAGAAAAACATGTTCAAAATTGAAAATACTTGCCAGATGATTGCAGGTTTGATCTTTTTTTCCAGGACACAAAACAACTCTAAAAGTTGACTCACTGATTGCAGTCTGAAAATGAATACAAACTGCACAAATGAATAGCAAGTCAGATAGACCCCCTACTAGTTTGGTGAAAGGCAAGACAAGCCTTCAAGGACCTTATACAGTTTTGTAACATTTTGCTGTATATTAATTGTGTTTATTGTCCTTTAGAATCACAAAGCTTTCTCAACCCATGAAAGAAAGGCACAGGAGAGATAAATCGGTCGTGATTATGCGGTGATATTTGAATTTATTTGTCAATGCAGATAAGAGTGCTTTGAAAAAGGAGAGAAAAACTTGAGAGAGGAGATGAAATGGAAAGAATTCAAATGAAAGGAGATTATTTTCTTCTTCAGACTTGTGTTTTCATGTGTGAGTGGTGCCTCTTTCTGTAACCTTTTTCTTACTTTCCTCTGCCACCCGTCCAAACCTTAACTTGCTGTAGATTTCACAGTGTTTCATGTGTCATCTGCTGCCAAAACACCTTTCTACCTCTGTCAGACTGAAGTTTGAAAGACTGCAATGTTTTCACCTTTAGACTCTCTAAACTCCACCATATACACATTACAATATTTATTCCTGAATTTAAATCTGTATACTATTCAGTTCTGCCACCATGAGCTGCTGATCATTGCTCGACAGAAGAACTGCCACTCAGTTGAACTAGAAAAACACAGTTCACCGGTGGTTGTAAAGTGATATTACACTTTACACACACAATACAGCAAATATATTATTAACAATAATCTACTGACAGTAATAAATGTCATTATTACCAACGCAATTGGTACACTATAAGTTAAAAGTCTACTAGTTAAAAGTGTACTAGTAGTATTACCTGGAATTTATATTTGCTAAAATAATTATTAAGGAGTGATAGAAGGCCTGATAGGAGTGTAAAATCTGCAGGTTTTTCAAAAATGAACTGGATTTGAATGGAATCAGCAATATGAACCTAATCCTGACTATGTGATACCTGACCAAACCTACACACCTCTAACATTAAGATAAACAGCACCTTCTACCCCCAGATAATGTCCTGTAATGAAACAGTAATGAAGAGATAACCTCCTTAGCAGACATTGTGTGTGAAAAATAATGAGATGTGTCCCTAACTAGTTACAACTTTAATTCAGCTGACAGATTAGTGTACATACATTTGTGCTGTGTTCAACCATACTGACATTTCCAAAATTTCTCTAATCTATTTCTATTCCTAAAAGTCCAAACTGCCTTCTAATCAAAGCTGAAGAGCTTAAAATCTGACTGTAACCAAACTGTACTACCTGTGAAATTTGTACATGTATTTAATAGGTCTTGTAGGGAAATCCAGCAAAGAGACCCAGGTTACATTAATCTTCAAATTACTAGGTATTTGTTACGGTGTTCAGTGAGAATATTAGCGTGTCAGAGCTAAAATGAAAATGGAAAAGGAAGTCTCCCTGGCCTTATTTTTTATTTTACTTCTATCTCTTACTTTTAACTCAGTCAGCTTGTGTTGTTTGTGTTGCATGTTCAGTAACAGAGTTTGGATCAATGTCTACATTTGGCCTTTGGCTTGCCTGTAATACATGTTGGCATGTGTTTGGAAGTCAACAGGAAAGCCTTGAGGAAAGAGGAGATCCATTCTGACCTTATCAGCATTCTGCTCTCTGCCCTCCTCGCTGTTGTCTTTTTTTGTCATCATTCATTGATTTTTTTCCTTGTTGTGGAAGCTACTTGCAACGACACTTATAGTTTCTGGTCACACCTTTCTGCAGTTGATTAATGTACTAGTTGATGGACAGGACAGGTTTCAAACAAAAGTGACAAAAACTGATAGGCAGCTGCTTTAGTTTTGGATTTAAATGTGATGTTATTGCCTCTCCTCTGTTTGATTGCCGCTATTTCTCAGCATGAAACCAGTTCATAGTCTTGTACCATCAATAGGGCTTCAGGACCTTTGAATGTGCAGTAAAAAAAGCTCTCTACGCACATCGTTATTCTCTCTCAGGAGTTTTTTTGTAATTGTGGCGGGCACACATTAAAAGAAAAGAGAGAATTTTAACAAGTTGGTGTTATTGTCAGCAGCAGCATCTGTGTTTCTCTAATTAGAGTTAAATGGCCAAACATAATGGAACAATTAGTTAATGAAACAAGTCTCCCCCCCTCCCCTCCTCAAATAGCCAGCTGCAGCCACAACAAGCAATTATTTTAGGATCTGTTTGTCCTCTACAAATTCATACTGAGTTTTCAGTGATTACCCCAACTCTTGCTGCCTGCATGATTAAAGCGCAGCTAAGTGTGTGTGTAGGTGGGCGCACTTGTTAAGCCTTTCATTAGGTTTGACCTAATCTGAGGCCAACACACCCTCCTGAGGCAATGCTAGTAAGAAGTGGCTGGATCCCTGTGGAGGAACTAATGAGCTACCATAGTTTACTTCTGAGATGTGCACACACACACATACGTCTGTATTGTTATAATACTGTGTGTTAGTGCTTCGAAGAAGCGAGGATGAGCTTCAATGATCTGGCATTGCACAAACGTTAAGATTTAAAATAAATTTGGTCTCAGGAATAATGAAACACTGGAACTCACACGGACGTGCTACCCGCAAGTCTGACAGCATCTTAAAGAAACGCATGTGTGCGACTTATTAACGGCACACAAACAGACTCACACACACACATCCACAAAGAGAAGCCCGGCTCAAACACAGAAAAAAAGAAAACATTTTAACTTTCTGTTGGGGGGGGGAGCCATTGCAGTAATTAACACCAGAATTAATCATCTTAACGTTTCTCTTTTTGCTTTTTGGGAACAGTGTATTGAGCAAGTTTCCAAGACTACTGAGCCTTTCACCAACTTAGCTGGTGTTGTCTTCGCTCTCATCAGCATCAGAATCTTGTTAGAGGAAACACAAGCTGCCTAAGCCGAACAATCGCAGCTCTTGGGATGTTATGTAATATTTCTGTAGCCGATTTAGCCCCTCCAACCTGTAGTAACACTTTTGATGAGTTTCGTGAGTTTGTGTCTAGTGTTGAGAGAAAGTACTTGCTGACACTACAAGCAGCTTTTCGTTTGGAGGTACAACAGTCAAATTAGCAATCTACAAGCGAATAAAAGGGAGAAACGTGAGAAGAGTAACAAGTAGATCAGCACATCAAAGATATTTCTCAACAAAAGAACCTTCTACAAACACAATTTTTTGTAGTTTAATCAAAATAAAAGTCAGGTTCTGATCTTGTTAACAGGTCACTATGGTGTTTTTCACATGCATCATGAATGAAATAAGCAGTCAACACCACGGCTGAGCATTGCCACCTTGAAATGTAACGATGACAGGCTCAAAAACAGATTCAGACTTTCAGGGTTTCATATGTAACAAATTTAACAAACCAATTGGAAGTGCAGCAAAGAGTAGTTTGAGTCTGAGCAGAACTGTTGGTGAGCTTCTAAATATGTAACTTTGCTACACAGGGGTGAGTTTTTAGGGGTTAAATCAATGACCAAAGAGGGACTTTCACTACGTTATTACTCTCTGGTTTTAGTGTTTGACTGGTTGATCCCCAACAAGCACCAAACTCCCACCCAGCTGACCAGCTTCCCACTGTCAGATGTGTCCTCGGGACAGACAGACTGACCTCCTTTTCTGCTCCATACGTTCAAACCAGTGTGCTTACCTTGCATCCCTCCCGGATCAGAAGATATGGAGGTGTGCAGGTGTAGAGTCTGAGCAGATGCTGAAGCAGCAGAACGTTGCTTCCAATTAGAGAGAATAAACTATAGGAATGTGGCGTTTGCTCGAGCTACCTCTCTGTTTAGTGGTGAAAAAAAATGGCTTAGTACTGTGATAATAGAATTTTCAACAAATCTCCCCAATTCTGACCATTTCTAAATAGTAATATTGTCAAAAAACAAGGGATGTCTCTAAACAGAAAATACAAATGCCCTCAAACAGTAATTAGTCTGTTCCAAATGTGTCAACATGTGCAGCTATTTGTTGGGAGCACTTGTTTTCATTGCTCTTAGTACTTCCTCTCAGCACACTGAATAGGGCGGGTACATGCTAATGATTCTTTTATTGTGTCTCCTGTGAGATTCTAATGCTCTGAATTGATAGACAAATGAATAGCATCCTGTCTGCGTTGCTTGTCTCGTGTTAAACATAACTGGAGGGCCTCCACTCAAGCGGCAGCGGCTATTGTCCTCGGCTATCAAACATCCATTAGGCTGGGCGCCAATTGCCTGTCAACTTTTGACATTACTTGCACCACATCAGTTAGACAACCGACACTGAGTGACGGGTTGAAAGACGGCGTCTAGTCCTGCCGCATGAGTGATGTTTTTGTTGATACTTCCATCACGCCCCTTTTTTGCGATGGACTTTTACCTTTTTTGTGTCTTTTGCTGGACATCCCTGCTTCCTCCTTGCCTCTTTTTGTTAAGGGGAAACCATTAGCCATATGGTGGGCAAACAGGCAAAACAATGTGCGTATCAAAACAGAGGCTCAGGAGGGAAGCGCTTTAATTTGAAAGGGTGCAACTCTGCGGACACATCGCGGACGAGACGAAAGGAGGAGGTCTTTGGCTCAGCCGGCCTCTCGGTGCGACGTGGCGGGAGGCGACGGTGGCGGTGGTGGTGGGGTGGCATTGGCAGTGTCAGGGTGTAGAGACGGACGAGGATTTGGAAGAGTCAAGTACTGCTGAAAGGGAAGTTGTTGGTGGTCTGCAGAGTTGCAGCAGCTGCCTCCGAAAACAAACGGAAGAAATAAGAGAGACAGAGGGAAAGAGGGACGGGGGAGTCCGGTGGAAGCCTCCTCACTTGTGGGCTCCTCACTTTTCGTTTCTTTTTTTTTTGTCTCCTTGCTTTAATCTGTTGGGAGAAAGAGCGAGGGAGGAGAGAGAGAGCTTGGCCGAAGCCCATGGGTCCTCCAGACCTCCCCCCACTTTACTCCGGCCAGTTTAACTAGAAGTTCAACACCCCCCTGTCCCCTCCACCATCACCACCACCACCACCACCACCACCACCACGGGTCCTCCTCTCTCCTGCTTACTTGTTCTGTATTCAGCCTAGGTGCTGGAGTGACAACGAGCCATTCATTGTGGAGGTAGAGGAAAAAGACTGTGGATCTCTCCTGTGTCTTTTTTTGGGGGGGGGAGGTGGTGGGAGTTGGGGAGGGGAGGGAAAGGGGGGTGAGGAGGGTGGACGGAGAAGGAGGGGAGGTAGCATATTCCTGAAATGGTGAAATACGACAGAAAAAGGGGGCACAGGAGAAAGTAAAAGAGTGAGAGGAGAAAGGGAGGGAGGGAGGGGTGAGTTAAAAAAGTAAGAGCGCAAAAAAGGAGGGAGGGACGGATGGAGGGGAGGCAGAGCTGGAATCACAGAAGGAAGGGAGGGGGGAAGAGAGAGAGAGAGAGAGAGACGAGAGAGAGAGTGGGCTACCATGCCGAATGAGCAAGAGAGGCGGAGAGGAAGCAGAGCTCCATCAGATGAAATGAGGTGAAAGTAATTCAGGCATTAATCAAGCCAGGGCAAAAGGGAGGGTATACTGTGTTTATTCCCCCCTCTTTCGCTGCGGAACTGAAAGGCAAGGTGTGAATGAAGGAGCCTACAGTGGCCAGCAGAGAAGCACCACTGGGTCACAGCATCAAATCATGTCTGAGTCGAACACCATTGCTGCTTCCACCGCAGACCAGGTCAGTTCAAGCTGTCATATTGTGTTTCTTTTTCTTTTCTTTTCTTTCTTTTTTTTTTTGTTTTTACTCGCAAACGGAAGCGAGCATGCTGATGCTTCTTCTGCACCTCATGCCGGCTTGAGCAGAAGTAAACATCTTCTTACAAGACTTAGAAAGGAGACTACCGGGGCATACGAAAACTGAACAAAATCCCAAGTTCCGGTCAGATGTATATCATCTTTAGATCCCGATTGGGAAGTAGTTAGAGGGAGTTTCTAAGAGCAACCGAGTGAGTGTGTGTTTCTTGGACTATCAAAGCAACGATTGTTTTGCCCGGAGCTGCCTGGACAACGGTACAGGGTCCTGAAAGAATTGAATTCATCAAGACGAGCTATTGTCTATGCCGCCTTATTTTTCGGTGATCATTCAGGGGGTCTGTGACGACTCAATACCCCCCGCACCACGTGAGGAGGGGGACGCAGCTCTTTAAAAACCCGACCACGTGTGGCGGCCCTGAAAAGTTTTATAAGTAATTGCAGTGGGAAGTCCGGGCAGCGCTGTGAGAGATGGGGTTGGTAAGGAAGTGGGCTGGTCCGCCGTGTGTGTGAAAGAGAGTGACAGAGTAGAAAAGCAGAAGCGTCCAGAAAAGGACCGATATTTATGCCCCCCTCCCGTCCTCCTCCCTCCACAAGCCGCTTTAATTGCACTCTTTGGCACATACATCCTTCGCTCCGCTTCCTTTTATTAACTGTCGACTGACTTTGAAACACTTTCAAACAATTAAATCCCTCTGATCTGTTTAAGATAAGATCTACAGTTATTTCCATTATAGCAGGTAAAGACAAAAAAAGGTGTGTGTACGTCTGTGTGTGTGTCTTTGTCTGCGTGCGTGTGTGTGTGTGTGTGTGTGTGTGTGTGCATCCGACCTTGCTGCCGGCTTATGCTGTTAGCCAAGTCCTTGTCTCCTGTTTCCGATTGCTACTGTCAAGGCTGAGTCAGCTTGCGATGGTTCTGTAGGCAAGCACAGACACACACTCACGGTGGACACACACACACACACACACACAGAGAGAGAGACACCTACACACATATATACAAATATTTGGAGTTTTCTGTGCACCCGCGCAACAAACACACCAACACAACAGATGCTCAAAGCGCTCACGCACCATATTCAGGAATGGAAGGTTGTTGTGGGTGGAAGGGTGTAGATATTTAGAGCTGCAGTGTGTGTGTTTGTGTGTGTGTGTGAGCTCCAATCACATAGGTGTGTATATGCGTATTCGTGTGTGTGTGTGTGTGTGTGTGTGTGTAGATTGAGAACAATTCCCTGAAGCAGCATTCACGGCAGTCCACATGCTAATCCGCTGATTCTGGACTGTTTAGATTTGTTAACACACACACACCGTATTTCTCCCAAAGCTTTGACTGACAGGACTTGTTTAATTCTTCAGGACTTACAGGTAGTATTGCCTGAGTGTTTGGGTCCCAATTTTGGTTCATATTGATTCACTCTTCCTCGTGATGTCCTGTCAAATGAATTTTCGCTGCAGCACCAGTGGGCCAGCTACAGACCAGAGTCTTGCTACTCTAATCTGTGTTTGTTTGGACAGTTGTACATTGCTCGAATTAATGTGAGTTTCTGCAGTTTATAACTCGACAGAATTGCTGTCCTCCACAGTTTTGTTGGAAATACAGGTATGTGATTGCTGCACTCAACCCTCTTAAGTCCAAAACCCAGTGGCAGGTCTGAAAAGCATTTATCTTCCAACAATCACCAAAATTACAACATCAGTCAGAGCCAGAAACTGTGAAAACAGAAAGAATTCCTTTAGAAAAAATAACAAAATGTAAAGTTAAAAATGTGATATTTCATCAAAATCACTTTAGACTACAAATGTCATTGACAAGTCATCAAAAATAAATGACCTGTAAAGTTAATAACTAAATAAATATAAATAAAATTCTGAGTGGAAATAATTTTACTTTTGGGATAAAGTAGGCTGAACTGCAGGATGTGTCTACACAGAGCAGAACGGAGACCGAATGACGTATGGAGAGAAATAGTACTAAAAAGTAATATATATGCATATAAAGTATGTAGAGCATCTGTAGACACAAATGTTGTACGTGTTGATTTTATTCATTTTTTCAATTTTTGTCAAATTAATAATCAGAAATTTTCCTTTCATTTTCTATTTTTTATGATTTATGACATTTTAACTCGTACTGCACACAAGACATTGCTGACTTCTCTCTACATGGTTTTGCCATTTTCCATAATAAAAAAAAATAAAAATTCCAATATGTGACAGGAGCAAAACCAGTCAGAAACTGCTTGGGCTTGAAACAGTTAACCTCCTTTCTTTCTTTATGTCGTTTCTCTCACAAACGGTTTTACCTTAAGTGGCTCCTTCAGTCACCTCAGGAGACTTATTGCAGCAGTCGCTCTCCTCCAGGGTATGACCATCCATGTTTCCTTGGAGGCTATTCTGTATATTTTTGAATTTTTAAGAGACTGCTTTCATTGCAATTTAAATTCACACTTACACAACCGAAATGAACAAAGCCAGATGAGTTTATTAGCATTTTCACAGTCTTATGTAGCTGCTTCAGCTGTCATACTACCGCAAGAAAAGATGTAGATCTCAGCATCAGTGGAAAGTACATGGATAATTATACCTCGTTAATCCTCATTAAACTGCATCATTTTTAGACTCACTCATGAACCTTACTGGGAAGACTTTGAGTGGGTTTTATTCAGCTCACTACAAATCAGAGAACCACTCATTTGGACTGTCAGTTTCAAAGCAGTGTGTTCTTTAAAGAAATTCTCCATAAATGAAGCACTTTGGTGTCCAGTGGTTAATTTCTGTCACAAATAACTGTAATGTCCTCATCATAACTTGAAGTTGTGTTGTTGGTATGTGAGCATTTCGGTTAGCTTGGCAGGGGGGTTTCTTTTCCGCTGTAACGCAAATTGCTTTGACAAATCAGTTGTGTGGGCAAAGTCCTTCTCTGCTTTGGCTAAATTGTTTTGGATGGATGAATCTCAGCAGGACTTGAGAGCCTCCGTGTCTCCGAAAAAATTTGTCTTCCTAGTTGGTTTAGGATGAAACAATTCTATCATTTCAATCACTGTTGATAGAAAAACACTGTTGGAATTGTGGATGATGTTAAAGGCAGAAAGTTGAGGAAACATACCATGTGTGAGAAAGCTTAAGAATTTGTCAAATTAGGTAAATCAGTCGTGTTTTGCTAGACCAGGCATTTTTTGAACCCTTTCTACTACATATACCAATCAGCCAGAACATTAAAACCAACTGCCTGACAGTGTATAAATCACCCTTTTGCCACTGATTTGTCAGAGCATGGATGTGGGACTTTTGGGAGTGTCCTAAGGTGTCTGGCACTGAGACGCTGGAAATGGATCCTTTGGGTTCTTTGGGTTATGGGGTGGTGCTGTTGTTGATCGGGCTTGTTCCAACGCACTACGCGAATGCTCGATTGGATTAGCATTTGGGGAGTTTGGAGGTTGGTTCAACATGTTGGGCTTTTTGTCATTTTCCATTCGCCATTTCTGAGCAGTTTTTGTTGTGTAGCAGAGCTCATTGTCCTGCTAGACGAGCCCGACGCTGTTAAGGAGTTGCGTTGCCATTGGGCAAGGTGTGCATGGTCTGCAACAATGTTTAGGTGGGTGGGACATGTCAAAGATACATCCACATGAATGCCAGGACCCAAGGTTTCCCAACAGAACATTGTAATGAGATGATCAGCATACACTTCACTTGTCTGCAGATTTACTGCGGCTAGTTAGCGTATTGTCTTTTTGATTAGCACTTCACTGTGTCTTGACTGTCCAAAATTTTCTTCTCACATTTCCCCAGTGGTAATGGATGTAATCAGGAGGTTCGGGAGAAACCTCTGTGGGTCCGTACTGTCGGAGCTGATTACTGTAGGTTGACTCAAATTTGGACTGAGCTGATAAAGCTGATTGCTTGTGTGCATAACCACACTTACACACACACACACACTTAACAGCCAAACCTAGTTCACAGTAGAGGAATAAATGAGCGACCCCTCCAAATACGGTCCAACCCTACCTTCTGGACAGTCCAGACAAGTTTGGTCAGTTACTGTTTACACATCAAGATTTTCTGTGTAATTGATCTGTGTAACAAGAGGTGCCAAAATGTTAAATGTCAAACTAATGTCATGCTGTACTTCATTTTATCTTGATCTATAGTTCAACAAATAATATGAATGTAAGTGAAGAGACAAGGTTGTGGAAGCAATTCTCTAAACTACGTATTGTTTAATAGCATAAACTAGTAGGGGTTACATCTGTATTTGTCCTGATTTAAAATGATAATTGAATTTTCCAGTGCTCATCATAATACTAAACTATATTCCTCTACATCATTTTTAATTTTTTTAATTGCAAAAGCTTCACGCATGTGGCCAACAAAGTGATTGTTCTTCCGTTCCCGTCCACACACAGGCTTCCCTTATCTCCATCGCTACCTTCAAATACTTTTCCAGTCTCTCAAATCCTCCAATATCCTGTCTCAAAAGCAATTTAGCTGCCGAGCTCCTATCAAAACTTTGTTCCTTCATTTCCTCTGTCATTACATGGGTCACATCCTTCCTCACAGCGGTAGACCGACCTCACTATGTTGGGACAATACTCTGAGGTCATGTGTGATTTCAAGACATGCTTGACTAATAATTGCAGTAATAAGGAGTTCAGATGGATGTGGTAATTGCAAAGTGAGTGCTGGTGATTGGCTTTGACATCCTTTTACTGAAAGAAAAGATAGTTATATTTCCATAATAAAAAAAAAACAGCTCTGATCAACCTGTCATTTCTTTTGACTTCATGTACTTCTCTTTTAGTGTTGTAGATTACTCTATTAGGCTTTGAAACTCCTGCCGCTACTATTTTGAAATAGTCATAACTCAAACAAAACTTATAGCCTCAACAACTGACCCAAATTATTTCTTTGTGTATAAGCAGATTTTCTGGATCACAGGGTGCCTTGCAAATAAGCTAATGAGGCGCTGTTGTTTAGAAAAGTACAGATTCTTCCACTGTGGTGGCATTCATCCAGAGGGCTGTTGCACTCCAACACCTACTTTCTCTGTTTATGTCTGTCTGTCTATATGAGCGTACGTAGACATATTTAGTCTGTCTGCCCTGCAGGCTATCATGGCTTCAGTGCCAGTTTAGCGGCTTGATGTTCTCCTAAAATAACCCCCTTTTAGTTAAAACATCATGAACAGAGCTGTTTTTTTGGCAGGAATATTAAAAAGAAATCCCCAAAAAATATCTGGAAGCTGTAACGAAATTTGTTGAAACGGAATCGACTGTGAAACATCCATGGATGTCATATATAATGTTACGGTAGCTGTTAATATACAGTTCAGTACATTACATCTAGCGTAGGAAGCCAGCAGGGGCCCACACACTAACACACACACACACACACACACACACACACACACACACACACACACACACTAACACATACACAAAAAGAAAAAAAACTCTGCCCATCTGGGGGCAGGTGTTGCAGTTTATGGAGCGTAAGTGCAAAGTAGCTGTGTTTACTCACTGCACCAAGGCTTAGCAAGCAAGGGAACAGACACATGTGGAAAAGAGAGACAGAAATAGATATAGAAAGTGTGTGTGTGTGTTTGTGTGTGTGTGGCTGTTTTGTGCCCCTTGTCCATCTCCCTGTGGTGACTCTAACCTTCAGTCTCCCTCTGACTTCACTAAGTTTGGCTTCCGGGCTCACAGCTGCCTTGCAGAGGAACACACTCATACTGCACAAGACACAGCAAGCTGATGATACATGCATGGATGGGTGGATGAGAAGAAGAATTAATGGCTGATACTGACTGAATGGAGAGGTGAATGAATAGCTGACCAGCTGATTGGCTGACTGAAAGGGGAGATGGGTAGCTGAGGTTAGTTGATATTTGACACTGGATATATGTGATTTCACAGTACCCAAGTTTTGAAAAAGAAAAAATCGGTGTCATTTTATTATCTTTCCATTCAGTATCAAGCAAAGAGAAAGACTGGAAACTGGAGAAACTGCTCTGCCCAAAGGTAAAAACTAATTTAACTATAACCACTAAAGGTCATGAATTAGCTTCAAAGATTAACCCCTAAAAACTCATCTGTGCATCAAAATTAAATATATCAAAGCTTTTGTTTTTTTCTTCATGATTTAAATCTACACTGTTGCTTCAAATATTGTAAAGCTGCTCTCTGCTAGAAAATGGCAAACTGACAGCATTAGTTCTTTAGTTTATTATGCGTGAAATGCGTAAAAGTCCATTTTTTTAAGACATCAGTGGACTGTGTTTCCAGGTGGAGATGCTCAGCCATTGAGGTGACTGTTTATGTCACTCATATGTCTTCTAGCAAATAAAAAAACACAATGTAGGCATGTTAACAAGATATACAACTTGATTTTTTTTTTTGGAGGAGGTTTTTAAAGATCCCAATTTACCAGCTGCAACATTAAAATGCTGTTTGCATTCATCATAGATTGTAATCCAAATAAAATATGTATCGTGATATCATATATAGTAATGTACTTGACTTAGGTAACATTTTGGATGCAGGACTTTTATAGTGATATATTATACTTTTACTTAAGTTCAACTGAAAGATGTATAACACCTGAATTCACCTGAACCTCTCACATGAGAGGTTGAAATGCTCAAGCCATGGCGTTGAGTGCTTATTTCACTTGTGATATATCTTCTAGCAAATAAAATACACCATTTTAACAAGACAACAAACTTTTATTTCACTGGGTGGCATCTTTAAATCTGTTATACAGTTGAGTGAACTATACACTGGCTGTTTATTTCACTTTTCATTAAATAAACCAAATTTTCGTCAAGTATTTTCTCATCCTTTGTCTTGACAATTTAACCAGGACAATTTCATATCAGTTTTAGCCTGTGGATTGAAACACATGGCAGGACTTAGATTTTTTACCCAGAATACCTTTCCTCATAATGCCACTTGTCTGTACATGCCACATTATATGCAGCACACAGCAGCCAAATAACTTAGATGAAATCAGAAACTGTAGGGTCATTTCCTCAGAAGGTGTCTCACTGTGGACATGCTATAAATGAAAGGGTTTCGGACATCAGCTGGAGACATGAGGGAAGAGAGAGACAGACGCTGGCCAAAGGTTAAAGTGCTCAGACCTTGAGGTGACTCAGCACTCGGTATT
The DNA here is from genome assembly GCF_022539595.1 of Amphiprion ocellaris. Taxonomy (NCBI): domain Eukaryota; kingdom Metazoa; phylum Chordata; class Actinopteri; family Pomacentridae; genus Amphiprion; species Amphiprion ocellaris. Next base: position 6,945,236 of record NC_072775.1, on the reverse strand, counting down.
TTCTTGTCGTGTGAAAGGTTGTTATCTGGTCGTATTTATCAAAGCACTGTCAAACTTGTCATTCACGTCTTATTCAATAATATGAAATAGACAGGATCTCCAGATTGAGAGTCAAAACAACTGTAATAAAAACAAATGCTACTTGTCCTCTTCCCTACTAGCAGTTCTACCTGCTCTTTTATTATCACCCTGAGAATATTGTAAGGTGTAAATGATCCATTGATCAGGAGTCACGGGGTTTACATGCTTTGTGGTAGGTAGGGGCCACCACCCACTATTTTTTATCTATATTTAAGGGGTAGTGAGAAAAATGCATGTATGGGTAGGTCACACTGTGGTTAGTACCCCTGATAGAGTTACCTTCCTGAGGCAAAAACACCCTATTGAAGAATGTTTGGGTCATGGCAAGGGTGAACTGCCCAAAGCCTTCAGAGGCATAGGGCAGCGTTTTCCAGCCAGCATCGGGTCTTTGGCCACTGGGATTGGGACTGACATAGATCAAGGCTGTATTCCAGTATGATCCTGGTGACCAAACACAGGCCCTTGTACTCCTGATTTCAGGCCAAATAAATGAATGAATGAAGACAGACACTCGGACAGAAAAAAACCCAAAAGATATTTCTGTTCAAATCCATCAATTCCAGTTTACAAAAAGCAGTCAAGGTTACATTTGTTTCTATGTCAGGCATTTGCATGAAGATAATCCCCCCACTAAGTAGTTTAAGGAGACCTCAACCTTTGAGTGCACCACAATCTATTCAGGTTCTTGGAACTCTTCATCACAAAGCAGAACTAACTAAATCTTTGTGGTAAGTTCAAATATGCTTTCCTCTGAAAATGGCCGTAGGTCACTTCAAATTCAGGTTAAGTCAGGTCAGATACATGGACTCTGTTTCAGAGTCAAACTTCTTAGGTATAGATAATCTTTTTTCATTGGTCATTCCATATGAAATCAACCAAATCTGACAAAGATTCCTCTTAAATGCACAATGTATTCAGTATATTTCATGAAGCCATGCAAAATTTTGCTTTCATGCTATGAACATGACATAAAGTACATTGGTGTGGATACAGGAGACAGACATATGATATTTTCAGGGCTGAAACACACATTAGAGCTTTATTACAAACCACAAACAATCAGTGATGCGTTTATTCCAGGTGTCAGATTCTAAAGCCAAAATTTTGTTTTTGTCAAGCATGACTTTTTTTTTTTTTTTTTTTTATAAACTATTTTGAGCATCAAAATCTTGGAGTATGTCAAGGTTTCAATAGCACAACTGAAACAGTTAAACTTCTATAACAGAGTTATAGAAACAAGCACTGATACCCTGGATGTGTGTGTGTTGGTTTTTTGTTTTTGTTTTTTGTTTTTTTTTTACAGTATTTCACCAAAGAAAGTATTTTTTTGGGTAAACTTTCAAAGGTCATGTCACCATATGGGATAGGTGGTTGGTCTGAACAAGTTACAGCCAATTACACTTCAAGCCATGATTGCTAAATGCAAAATTTGAAAGTCTATTTTCTCAATTAATGTACGTATTGTACGTATTTCAGTTCAGGAACATTCTTCTTACTGTATATATAATTGGTTGTCCAGTTCAACATATATCAAGTCATATTTTTACCACAGCATCAATGATGTAACATCCTGGTGCTTTCTACAGTCTGGCTTAAACCTCATTTCCAGTTTTGATATTATTTTGTGGGTTTTGACTGAAAGTTTGCCTGTAATCTATGGTAAAAACTGGCTTTTTTATCTGCTTTGTTTGGAAAGATTTGGAGACATAAAGACACCATTAGATACAGCTTTGTAACAGTCTGTATCAGACAAGTATGTGAATGATCAAAAGCTCCAAAGTATAAGTTACTTTTAACTTGAAACCATACACTGCTTATAAAGATGGACAGCATGTCACCACTTAGCCCCGCAGTACAAGCAAAAACATCTCGGAAACATGTGCCGTCATTTTTCAACGACTCCATTGCAAATGCTGTCACAAATGCAAGATGGCGGCGTTCACTTACAATGTATTTTGGCTTCACTTGTTGGGAGCTGTCATGACATTTTCTGATGTTACTGTACATGCTGCATGCTGCTATGCTTAGTGGACCTGAGAGACTATTTACTATTTTACTGTTTTCACCTGTGCTCCTTTTGTTATGATTACTCAAAATGTCTGCCGTGAAAAGGGTCTGTTTTGGAGCACTCTTCATCATCCAAACTCAACAAAATGCATTTAAATTAATGCATTTACATGTCCACTATCATCCTAAGTGCAGCCAGAAACTGTGATCAGTACCTTGGATGAGATGTTTAGATGTCTTGGCTTCTTTTGAAGCAACTACATTAGAATATGCAGGTTTCCCGAAACCAGGATACATTTAGGCCCAATAAATTCATGTAAACATTGCCAAAACTCTGATAATAACCATTATATTAGTGTGCACTAAAACATACTAACTGATGCTCTAACTTATTTTTTCCCTGAAAGGCATCTCAGTTAAATCTTTCTTATTCTATTGACCGAAGCATTGTGGGTTTTTGGAGAGACAGTACGCTCCTCTATTAGCACCAGACTTCCACTCAAAACACATTAATGTTACTAATTCGATCGGCCGTTATGAAACATTGCTCTGTATGCAATTTTCTTTTCAGGCTCATTTTAAATGTGCACATGCAGGCATTAAGACTGATGTTGTTTGAAATAATTAGTTGATATCAATAGTTTACCTGAATGCAGTGTTTGCATTTAAAACTTTCCAAGTTCATCAATATTACGCCATTAGGGTTAGTCCAAACATTCCATCTGTACAAGCCTGTTACAGATATGGTGTGGTAGTCTGAGAACTCATTAACTGCACCCTGCATGATGCACAGAGCAGTGCCTAAATCATTTTAAATGATACTGTTATTGCAATAACCCACTTTCTCCAGCAGTTTAACACGGTGTACTGCTTTAACCCACATTTACATTTCATTGCACTGTGACTTTTCGGCAAAGTTTAAGCAAAACTCTGAAACCGGGTGAGGAGAAAAGGCTGATGAGGCTTATTCATCAGCTTTGTCATGGATTTGTAGGAAGCAAAAAAAAAAAAACGGGAGAAAAGAGCTGCTGATGAGGCAGCGTGCTCACCACGTTAGCAGGGAAACGTTGGGGTGGGGGGTGGAGGGCTGATAATGCTCATTGAGGCTGCATGTGTGCGCTGCGTGTGTCTGCATACGTGCGCACTCTTGGTGAAGCAGCACGCTTGCTGTGCAGTACAAGGATTGAGGGTGACTCCACTGGGATGATGCTCGTTAATGTTTCCTCAGGGGAGGGGGCTAAAACAGTGGGGATAAACAAGGGCAAATAAGAGATGGAGAAAGATGTGTTTGTACCTGAGAAAGAGAAAGAAAGAAAGCTAAGAAATAGACACAATCCTGTCAGTTGAAGTGACCAAAAAGTCAGAAACACTTGAAGAAAATTTACTTTTATTTCGTTGTTTCTTTAAATAACTAGAGCAGATCCCAGAGAGACAAATAGCCCCTAGACAAAACACGATTAATCAAGAAAAAACAAAAGATTGCTTTTTATCTTTTATCTTGAAGTATAATGTGCGCATTGTGATGTCTTTATGATCCCCTAAGTGTAGTTTACAAGTTAACAGAGTGAGTTTTACTTACTGTGGGCTCCTTTTTATTGCAATATAAATATATATGCTGCACCTCTAAGGAAAGAGCGTGACCACTGATATAAACAGAGATGACTCAAAAATGTCTTTTGTGCAATATAATAAAGTTATAAGGCCACAAAACATTTAAACAAACATAAGTTTTCTGTGTTTTTTGTGCTTATTTAGTTTACAAAAATGCTAAAATACAGGAATCCACACATACAACACACAACACTTTTCTGAGTGCCCCCAGTTGTTACCAATACTGGGAAAATTTGTGGCTCTACACATTACAGACATTTTACTGCTTCCATTTTCATTGTTTCCATACTTGATTCCTCTCTGCTCTGTGTAAGCACAGCCTGCAGTTCAGCCAAGTTCAGCCAAAAAGTCCCCGAATTTTTATCATGTGACTGTTGATTGCAGCTGAGGCACTATAACACAAATTCTAAAGTTTGGCTATCGTGACATCTTCATCTTTTGTTGTGCTACCCGACTAACACTGAAAAACACAAATATTTTCAGTTTAGGAACATAATAATTAAAGAAATGCAGCAAATCCTCATATTCTATGTGAAGCCAGTGGATACTTTTTTCTTGACAAATGATTAAACAATCTGTTTATTATCAGTTTCTAAACATATCAGTTTATCAACTAATCCCTCCAACTCTATAGTCATCAAAACAAGTCCAAAGATAAAGCTCCACAGTTTGAACGCGGTGTTCACACACTATTTGCTCACACTACTGGCATTACTGGATGCCATGTCTATACTCTGGCACAAAGTGTGTGTGTGTGTGTGTGTGTCCTTACATGCGTGGGTGGGTGAGTGTGAGGGTGTGCGGGGGTGAGGAGAGGGATGCAGGTGAACAGCTTGCGAGGGCCAACAGTTCCGCGGGCCAGTCTCGCGCATCACTTGACAGCCATACCCGATGAAGGCCTACGCACAAATGAACTTGTTAGGCAAATGAGTGAACAAGCCAGGGGAGGGTGGAGGGGGTGTGGGTGGAGGGGGTGTGGGTGGGTGCACATGGCTACAACGGCTCCTGCTAGACCTGCCTGCCTGTCTGCACACATTAGCCATCACGGCCCCTCAACCCCTCCGTCTCCAACTCTTTTCTCTCTCCCGTTCTGTCACTCCTTCCTCTCAGAGAGCTCTCACTGTCTGTCTCTATTTCAGTCTGCCTCTTCCCATCGCTCCCGCTCACGCTCGTGTAAAACCATTGTTTTATTAGAGAACAGCCTATTTCTGAATCGGATTTGGAGATTATCTTCGCAACGCCTTGACAGGGTGCCGTCATCCCGCGCTCGTGGACAATGGACAGTAGAAGGGACTGTCAAAACAGATCGGGCCCGTGCATGCAGCTGAAATGTTTTCATGGTATTTACATGAATCTTGCATGTGACCAGAATACAAAAACAGGACTGAAAAGCTGATGACAATTGTGCAGAGGCGATTGTTCCTGAAATAAAGCTGTCAGATAATTGTACCTGCACTCACGTCTGCACACAAATGAGTAGAATACAGAAGCGTGTCTTATATGTAGAAACTCACACTGTCACTCACACACAAGTGCAAAATTTCTGACATATGCTGCCCACCCCCTAACCTTTGCCCTGACCACACCCGCCCTCCCTGGCCCTTTGCAGCCTGACCCCTACCTTACTTTCTTTCAAAGATGCCCACACGTCCAGCTTCCCCCCTCCTTTCCCCCAGGGAAGGCATTTGGAGATTCCAGTCTGGTAAGTTTAGTGCTATAAGTATCACACACATAGAGAAGTTGGTCAGTCATCAGGCGTTTGGGACTATTTGAAGGACAGATGCTGCTTTTGCATCGAGTTCCTTGCCATGGAAAATAATCTCAAGGTAAGGAGATTAAATGCCTAATGAACTACATACACCAGTTGTTTAATGTAACCATAGACCACTGGTACCTTTTGTAAAGGCTCCCTTCAATATGGCATTCACAAAAAATAGTGATAGACTTTTAATCATAACGAGTTTTTAGTAAAATATAACAAAGAATTACAAAGAGATATTTGTCAAAGTTCTATATTTTCAATTATGATTTTATTTTACAGGTTAAACACTGTTTGTTGTCAACATTCTTTATTACAAATTGGCTTTCTGATTGACCATCTAAATATGTAGTACTACTTTATAAATACACAGTATATTCACAGACTTCCCTTGATACTACCTTACCAGTCCTCTACGCTATACTAAGTGACTGAGTAGTTTGTTGCCTGTTTTAGCTAACAGACCCTTTCAGTCTTGTGGACACACTGACCTGTTCTCTTTGTCTGTCTTATTTGACTGATCGACCAACTCTGCACATTGTCTTGTCTCTGTGACAGATATTGTGGTCAGAAACAGTTGAAATGAACTGCAGTATAAGCCTGTGTCAGAGCTGATCTCAAAATACCATTTGAGTGAGTATCTGAGATCAGATTTCACTTCTCCAATTACAGTTGTGTGGAAAATGCTGTTAAGCAGAATAAAGCTGAACTAGACTTCAGTCGTGCAACTAGTCAAGAGAATGCTGGTGTTTTAATTGCACAATGGATTAAAATGACACATAACTCCAAAGTTTAAACACTTTGGAGTCCGAGTTGAGAGTCATGATGACCATGAGTGCTGTGATCACCATAGCATTGCTCAGTGATTACGTTCCAGTGTGTTATTTGTACAACTCAGAGGTGCATTTACATGTTGCTGGAGCCACTTGCCATAGGATCACCAAGAATGTATAAAGTTTAACCTGAAAAACAGGGCTGCATTGGCTATTTGGTGCAAACCTCTAACCTTTGCTCAGATGTTTAACATCAGCTAAAGATCCCGATATTTAAACAAATTGTACAAAAATGTTTTTATTGGCAGTGATATTAACACTTGCATCAAACTGTCAAAGGTTGGACAAAAGACATGATGGCCTGGGGGAGATAATAGCTCACACCTGAGGCAAGTTGCATTTCTAATTCATTGTGTTGTACTTGGCTGTACACACACAATGACAGAACTACGTATAGACAGACATACAGCTTTAGAGATAAATTCAAATCCCACAAACTCTCCTCAGAACCACACTTGTGACATGGCATAGTTCTTTGGTTCTCAGCTTGGAAAAGTACAAAAATTCTGTGACCCTTTTCACCCAATTCTGATATTAAAAACACTGACTGATGCCTAAACTATGTACAACTGTGTTTGGAAGACACAAAAATTCTGTGACAATTGACACTTAATTTATTTGTCATTTTTGGTGTAGCTGGTATACATTTACCTTCACAAATCAAGTCCATCTCATGTCCTGTCCTTTATGTGTATTGGGTAGTATTGCCTGCATTTAGATCCACTCATGATTATCAGACTATCTCAGGCCTGTTAAGCATTTTGGTGGAAGCCAAGAGCCTGGTTCTGTCTGAAGTTTCTTCCTATTAAAAAGTTTCACCCCCACTGCACCTCAAATGTTTTCTCAAAGGGAATCAAGGGATTTTTCTTGATAGTGTAATAATACCACATCTTGACCCTAATATGTGAAGTGTCCTGGGTCCACTTGCGTTGTGAGTTGGCGCTATACAAATGTAACGTTATTGAATTAAAGCACTAGCTTTTAAACTATTCATAAGGACAGACCAACAGCTGCAACATGAGCAGTGTTTTTCACAAATGCACTTTCTGTTTATCTTAATAATTAAAAGATATGCTGATTTCAGAAAATATCGGGGTCAGATCATCTACACTAGGATACCTCAAGCATTTTTGATATTGCACCGCTAAAACATAATTAGATATAGATTACAGAAGGAGATTACATTTGTTTATTGCATATAAAGGTAATTTCAGACAAGCTCTTTTTAGGTTGCCTTCACAGTATTTCACCATTGTTGCTGATGGTGAGAGCCAGCATGTCTTGACCACTTGATATTCTGCCCTCATCATTACTGTGCTTAATAGCATTCACTTGTGGGTGTGTGATTTCAGGATGTAGGCTAACACCTGTGGAATGCAAATTGGCTAAACTGAGTGTAAATACATCATCACTGTCGGATGCTTTTTAGTATCAAGTGTGAACTGGGGATGCCGGACTTTGACGAGCGACTCCCAGTGTTTAGAGTGATGTAACCTGTGAGTGACCCCTAGCTTCTGGGCGGCCATCTATCCCTCCCTTCATCCGACAGCGCTCGACTTTCTCTCATCGTCCTCCTCCTCCTGACACCCCATCCATTGGTTTCAATTAATCAGCCGTGGAGGGGGATTTATTCAGCCCCTGCCCAATGGGATCCTTTGGTATGTGGCCCCAGTGGCAGCAGGTTGAGAAGCCACGGTTTACACTGTCTTTAGGCCTATTACTCTCACCTCACAGCTCACTCATAAAGAGAGCTTTGAGCCGCCTCTGTTTTTGGGGGGATCCGGTGGGCTTTTTGTCCCTAATAGCTGAGTGGATTCAGTCACTGCAGACAGACATGTTTACTAAACTCCGCATAGGAGGAGCAAAGGGAGATTACGTGTGCCGCTTTGAATAACTTGGGGCCTGACTATTGGCTGGAGGAAAAGCCTGCAAAATGACAACATGTTGTTTTGCTTCTCCCAGAGGAACGATCACCTTGGACTGGGTGTTATTTAGAGCTAATGGATTTATTTTACATATCAGTATGCAAAAGAGTGATTTAACACAGTTTCATGCTAATTGTATATTTGGAAAATTATGTTTTAAATATGAAATACAATGAAATGGAGAGGAAGCTTGGGGCTTCACAGGGCACTAAATGGACAAGCAAAGAAGATTGTTAAATTGTAAATGTCCATCTCAATTTGGACTTTTGGGTAAAGCTGTTTTATACATCTGTTAATAAAAATAGTTTCTGCCAGAGAGAGATGCAGAATAAGTCTATAAATCCTCCTATTATGTCTTGAAGTCAAGAGTTGTTCTCTAATCCTTTGCTCTGTTAAATACACTGGACACATTTAAATTTCCCAGTGCAGACAGTTTCTTTGGTTTTCTCTGTGAGTGACATGCTGATGTGTTTGAGACAGTACTTCCTTTCATTTTACCTTTATTGCACCTTTATTGTGTGTTTTAACAGTAACAGATGAGTATCACGAGGTAGAGCGTTACATAATAGGCTGTTTGACCGTACACATGCTTTTTCCAAAATGAATGTTTTGATGTTTGTTCTCTCATGCTTATACATAGTTCTCACAAAATGCTACAAGCAAGACAATAGTACAGAATTGGATGCACTGGTATAATCAAATTGTAGCCAACTACCATAAACCTAAACAGCTTTACCAGGTAAATCCAACGTACATATTTGAAATAAGTTTGGTAAACTTCTTATGAAAGGACAGTATTTCACTCTGCACCAAAACCAATCTGCATCTTTGTCTAATCCCACAGTTTTGTCTACAGTCTACACACATCTAAAATGATTTGAACTGATATAAGTAGTCCTGCAGATGTGTGGTAATTGTCCTCAATAACGGCCTCATTAGAAAGTCTAATAATGCGAATAAAGGATGGGTCAATGCCCTGATGTGAATGTTCTGTCAGTCTCGACCAACATAACATAGTGTTTGTCCCCGTTTAACATTTTCAAACACAATGAGATCAGCTTGTGGATGGACAACAGAGTGTTTGTTACAGAACAGTGCTGAGAGAATGTCCTCAGTTCAGATAACAGCATCTGCCGGGCACAGCTGCACGACCACAGAGGCTGACCAAAACATCTGCAAATAGCAACGCAGGAGACATGCAGGGGAAAATCGGGATTTAAACACGACCATGCATGAGCTACAAAAGCGATTTATTAAACATTTGTCGCACAAATTCATCACCTTTGTAGTTTCACTTTTTGGATTGAGGGTTGTTTTCATTTTATTCTGCTACCAGCGCCTGCACGTTTAAATATTAGGTACACAAACGCTTCAGGCGTGTCCTGACTTGCAAAAGCACAGGCTGGCCAATATTTGAAATGTACCATATAGGCTAAAAGTTTGTTTTTACATGAACACATACAGACTTTCTCCTGAGTTGGCGACGATATACAAAATACATTTTACAGTAAATAAGCACACCTACATCAGCAGCCTCTGTATTTAACTTTTCATGTACTGCAGAACCCCTAGTGTGTGTTGCACTTTGAGAACAGCATCTGACAGAGCTCTGGTGTCAAGAGACTTTATTACTGCTGCACTTGTCAGCTATTAAATGATTTTCTGATGAATCAATTTGCATAATATTTCAAAGAACAATGTCAAAATTATTCCAACTTCTTAAATATCAGTATTTTGTGGTTTATTTTCTCCCCAGAGGCAATAAACGGAATATCTTTGGGTTAAACAAGACATTTAAAGACGTCATCCTGGGCTTTGATAAACAATGTTTGGCATTTTTCACCCTTATGTGGCATTTTATAGATCATAAAACAGGATAATATTATGTGGAAATGTATAAATCACACTATAATATCCTATTGATTATATTATCTTGTAGCTAAACCGTCATTTTCCAATCCTTTAACATTTACTTTTCACACACGTATCACACAGAAATTGACCATATAAAATGTCAGGTTATAAGCATTTACTTAAACAAGCAACTCAAACTTTGATTGAGAGGAAGCTTGCATATATGCGCAGAGAGACAGCAGCTTCCCCCAAGAAAGGACGACAGCAGCGAGCTGTCAGTAAAATGCCATCACTCTACAGGAGGTGTCTTTAAATAAAATTCTTACAGACAGAAAATGACATGCACAGTAAGCAGTTGCACGATATTAACAAATCACATTCTGTAGGGGAGATTATCAGGCCTTTGCAGACCTCGGCACTCAACCGACTGCTTTCTTGTTGCAATTGTATGAGAAGTTGTGAGTAATGAAGTGTGTGAGAGAGATAGAAATAATACAGGGAATTTTCAAAATAAGAGAAGCATGTAGTACATTCAGTGCGTGGCCCTTTTTCATGCTGTTTAAGCCACTTTTGTGTGTGTTTTTGTGAGAAAGGGAAGGGAAAGTAAACTATAGTAGGTATGTGTGTGTGTTTCCGTAAGCTGAGAGGAATTTTGTTATTCTTGCTACACTCCAATGGACAGTATCTCTTACAGACATGGCTGCAGCTGTCAGGAGACGTTGCTTTGAAAGGTTTGTGCTGCTGTCTGTCAAACTGACCCGGTGTGTGTTTATAAATGCATGTGTGAAATAGTGTGTACGTCCTATAGAGCTAAAGTGTCAATTTGGGCTGTGAGCAGAGGGAGGATGAAGCAGCAGCAGTTCGAAAAGGAAACACAGGAAAGGAAAAGTGCAGCTGGGATAAAACTGAATGACTGCTGATGTAAGAGCAAAACCATTGAGTGATATCACATTCATTTAATATTGCATTTATTGCAGGTTTACAAAATTATGAGGATGTTATACCTGAAATAAATGTTGATTTTGGTACATCCCAACTGTTTGCGTTGAGTTTGCTGCTTTAGATATTACAATGCCACAGTCTGTTGTATACATTTGGTATTTTTGATGTGTTTATACCTGAACAAGTTTATCAGAGCAGTTAGACTTTAAGAGTGTAGCTCGAGAGACACTCAGCAGCAGTTTTTGAAGGGTTTACGCATTCAAACTCCGATCCTCCAAATATTACAGCATTCATTCCCGTTGCATTACACCTGCAGGCCTTTGTAGACTGCCACATTTTCGGGTAAATCGCACTGATCCCCACCTTATGTCACCTCCAGTCTGAGCCTGCACAACACAGATCAGCGGTTCTCTTTGCATTCACAATTTCAGCACTGAGCTTGCAGCCTTTTCAAGATCAGCTCAGCAGAGAGAAGAGTTAGTGGCTCGTATTTTGTCTGTTTCACAGACTGTTGGACTCAAACCCGTGAGATTGTAATTACAGAGTAGTCAATTACTGTTGGTGCTGAATATACAATAGCAGCAGGATTTGAATATATGAGACAACAGATAATCAGAAACAAATCAAAAACTAAATAATATTTGATTTCAGTGTGTAAAAACATGTGAACGGTTAAACACAATCTGACTTATCAGCTATGTGTTTTTGTTTCTTTCTTTGGTGCTGGCGCAGAGCAGTCAGCTTATCATACTGCCTGTCACAGTGTCATTGTCAGCTAAATGTTAAGTGATGCAACCTATCAAATTGTGCAGACACAAACTGCCTATTTGAATGCGCTGACATTGAATATTCAATGTCATTCAAATATGCATCTAATAGGTTCAGCGTGTCACTGGATGTAAATAATTTACATTCAAGATGTAATCTTTTGCATCTTTGGATGAAACATTCTTCAGATCATGTACATTGTTTGACTGTTCTATGAAATGCCATGGGAAATTTCTGGTATTTTTGTAAACCTGGGTCTTTGGATATGATTAAGCCGTTCTTTGTTGCAAAACAAGCTTGTGCGTGATGAGTGGGTCTGTGTTTGATGGGCTGATCGTTACACCACAGCGATAAAAATAAGACTATATTCTGCATGGTCTTCAAAAACAGTAAGACAGCAGCTGAATAATTAGTCAAGTTTTTACTCTCTCTTCGTGCAACAGTAGACATTAAATAAACACTTAGAAAATAAGATATAAAAGGGTAAAAAGAACAAAGGAAGCAAAACTAGAGCTGAGCAACAACTAAAAACTAAGAAAAGCAGAACTGAGTGAGTGAGTTATGAGGGAGTGTTCTGATAATTGGTCTAAAGTGTAATTTGGTTTTACTTTATTATTCTAACATTAGTCTCAGATTGTTTTGACATTTACTTAAAAGCTGAGGTCCCTTAAGAATTTGAGTTTTTTGTGTCATTTTCACTGTATATGCATGCAGTGGTTGCTGTTAAAAACATGTTTTCTTGGTTAACTGAAGACATGAATGCTGTTAGAAGTAGGAATGTAAGATAATATCGGCCCACCAATATTATCGGCCTGATATTAGCAGGAAAATGTAATATTGGTCAATATCATTATCGTTTTGGGGTTTTTTTTGCCTATCATGAAATCTGATAAAATGATGCCTGGATTTTTCAGCCATTTACCAACTCATAGAGGGAGAGAGGGAGAGTGTGAACTGTTGTTTGAGACAATTAAAAATAAATATATATGGCATTTTTTCCATAACTTCAGTTGAAATAGTTTCCTTGTTTTGCACAGACAATGTTTACATTTGGAAAGCCTAGTTGCATTTGAGAATGCATCCAATGGGGCATCACAATAAAATTGGCCATGATGTGTTAATTCCACTACAGGAGATGTTGCCTAAAATTAGTTAAATAGTCCACCTATATCGTATCGGTTGATATATGGAATCGAAAATTGAGAGTTGGACAATATTGGCATATCGGTTGTTGGCAAAAAAGCCAGTATCAGACATCCCTAGTTACAGGGTTGCTGTCTCCATAAGTCTGCAAACGCAACTGTGTTTTTGTGGAAATTTTCTTTTGGTATCGTTTTGGCTTTAGGGGGACGCCCTCATTCTAACTTTGCCTGCAGATCTTTGATTGGCTCAACTGGTTTTAAGACTTGTATGTAGGCAGTAACTATTAATCATTATGAAATATTGTTCCAGAAGTCTGAAATATGTCCCCAAAATCAAGTGTTCTTACCCTAAATCTATCTAACTGACTGCTTTTTAGTTTTAGTTTCATTTCAGCCCTCAGTGAAGACATCGCTGTCACTCGAAAGAGTCCCTGGAAAGAGAGAAAAGTTACAAACTGAATAGAAGAAGAGGCGAGGGAGAGGGGGTCATGTGTGGTCTTATATAAAGCCCAGATGGTCCCCGAGATGCACGTGATGAAGAAATGGAGGGATATGGAGAGAGGAGTCTGTCAGTCTGACTGACCGACCAGGGGTTCCGGGGAGCAGCACCACAGGCTACAACACCTGGGCAGAGAGAGGCAGACACTGGGGTCAGTCAAGGGAGAGAAGGATGTCAGGAAAAACACTAAGTTCAGCTTTTGCCCAGAGGGTTCAGCCAAGAGATGGTGTTTTTAAGTCAGATGCCGTTCTGATTTTTACTGAGACTGAGCCTGCAGTCAGCTACCACCATGAGTTCATCTACTGTGAACTCAATCAGCAAACCTCAGATGCACCTGCTGGATATTTGTTATGTTCTGATGAAGTACTGTGCTGTACTTAAAGGGTCCACATACTTTCTCTCAGCCAAAAATTTCAGCTGCTTAGTAGGAGCTTTTTTCATAAGATTTGACCATTTATGTACAGGAACGTTAATGTTTGAACATTTTTCCTGTTTATTTGTTGAATTTATCAAGACAGGTTTCCGCAGATCCAAGTTCTTGACTGATCAGTTCATGTGAAACTATCGGCCAACAGTAAGTTAGCATAGTTTAGCACAAAGAAAGGAGAAAGCTTGACTGGAGCTGTCTTCTGCCTCTGTAAAAAACAAAATCCAACAGCCATTCTGTCACCATTATTACATAAGTGGCCTGATTGCGGTTATTTGACCTGACTCACTTATTTTTCATTTCCATTCACGTCAGTCTCGCTTCATTCACTGTTTCCACGTTTCTCTATTTGTGCCTCCATCTTCTGCTTTGGTTTAATGGCACCAACTGTTTCTCTCAGGATGCTTAACTGCTAATGTTCGACTGAATGCATTTTGATGAGCATCAGTTGACATTAACGTCATCGACTCAGTTGCAGAATCAAACACCACAACATGGCTGTGAGCACATTTTGGTTTTTAGCCAAATAAAATAGAGGAGAGAACAGAGAGCCTGGTGACTTGGAGAAGATGATTTGTTATATTTGTTGCGTTAATAGCACTAATCTAAAACTAACAAAAGTATAAAATTAACAGAAAAACAGATTAAATTAAATACTCATTTGCAATTTTATGTGTGACCAAAGTTTCATGTCCGTGACAGCCCGAGCTGCGAGAACTTGTAAAACTGTGACCATAGTCATGTTGACACTGATCACCATTTTTCAGCATTTTCTGACATTTTATAGACCAAACAAATAAAATAAATAATCAAGGAAATAATTAACTGATAATGGACGCAGCTGTTAGTCGTTGAGTAAAGATCAGCTGATATTGGACACTGACTTAACCACTAAGAATTGCTGAGGCACTTAAGCAAACTTCAGCATGTTGGAAAGAATGAATGCAACCGATAGAAACTGTAGAAATTGCACTGACATAAATGAAAAAATTGTGCTTGGAATGATACGGTCACATCCGGCCCCGAAGAGACATGCTTAATAAAATCAATGTTAGTGCTATCATTACATTAAATGCAAGAAGGAGCAATCAGTTTCAACTCATTGCAGCTCAGCCCAGTGAAACTAAACAAAGCTCTAATTCATAGTAAATGATTAACTCTGCTTTCTTTCTAAATAAATACATTGAATCATGATGGGTTTTCACTGTGCCCCTGAATCTAAAGCCTACAGCATCTACGCAGTGTGTTCTTGCCTGTCTTTGACACATCGTCTTGAGTTTTGGAGAGCGGACACCTAAGATTCCGGGGTCACTGCTATTTCCAGTGTTTCTACTCTTGTTCACCTGGTTGCGGACCTCAGCACAACCTGTCAGCCTGTGCGTTTGTGCATGTGCGCCTATTCCGCGGGCCTCCACCTGGTTGCTGATAGGGGAAGCTGGATGTACTAGATGTGCAGCTGAGCACCGGGCGCAACAAGAACACACACAGCTGCACACTCTTCTCTTGCTTCCAAAGTCAACTCCAGACGGAGGCGTCGTAATGTGCGACCTGCTGCGTCGGCGGGCTCACCGCTGGAGGTTTCTGCTCACACACTGCTCTGACCGCGGTTTCACTCCGAGCGTCTCCCCACCAACAAAGCTCGTGTTTGCTGATCTTCCTGTCTGTCCCACCTGCAGCCTACAGGCCTGCACAACGAAAGGTCGAGGATGCTGGAGAAACGCTCTGTGCTCTGCCCTCCTAACATGCGAGCACAGTTAGACACAAAGGCAAACGACAGAGCTTTGGGGAAAATATGGCAGCTGTTTGTTTTTCTGTAGTTGTTGTTGTTTTGCGGTCAAATTTGTTTTTCGCTGATGCAGAAGATGTCTCACTTGGTCTCGGAAGCAGAGTGTTAACCAGGGGGGATGAATGACTCTGGGAGTGCAGCATGCTCTCCCCAGAACTTGGTGTCCTGCAGCAGTTTAATAGAATTAGAACAAAATATGCTAAACTAATAAATAAAAAAGTCCACTATGGACAGCTGGAGTGGAGTACTTTCACTTTTGTAGCACAGGAAAGCGTCACATTCTGTGTTTATGGCGAAGTTGTCTGTAGGCAGGAAGCTGTTTGAGAACTTCGTGGTTTGAAAGATTTTTTTTTTTTTTACAACAAAATTAGCAGTTTGCCACGCTGTATTCATGGCCAGTATTCATATTTCTGACAGATTCAAAGCCAGTGCTATTGAAAGTATGAGGCTATTCAATGCGACTATAAAAGCAGACTCTGCTACACACAGATAACATAGGCAGCATGGATGAATGAATGATGTTTTTATTATGGCGTCATACAGTACATACAACTGTGCAGTCTGCATGGAAGGAACCATGAATTCATATAAGTCAGACTCACAGTTGTATATACATTTTCAAACAACAAATTCATAAATTACTAACAAAAGGGTTGATTATACAATAGTGAATGAACCACAGTTAATACTAATGAAATAGTCCATCTTGCCCTCTTGCAAAGTTAGCTAATTTTACAACATCAGAATTAAACAACCTTTCCTGTTTTTGGTCAAAGTATTTGCAAGCAGTCAGATGGAAAACAAACTCTGTTAACCCTCTGAGCCCCACGCAGTTTCTGGATGTGTTTTGATTCTGTTACTTTGTTACTCTCTGTGGACTAATTTGTCACTGCGATATAAAATCCTGCACCTCTGGGAAACAGCACAACAACAGCTGGAAGTGGAGAGACCTCAGAAATGTCTCCTGTGCAGTAGAACAAAGTTAAAATTCATTCAGTAACAAATCAGTGAAAGTTACATTTCCTTCACCATTAGAAACTATTATAAAAAACTAAAATCAATATGTACAAAATTTTTCCGAGTGTCCCAGGGAAAAAAAAAAACAAATCATGGCTCTACATACTATGTTTTCTTTTGTTTCCATACTTGTCCTATCTGAATCCAAAAATCCCTAAATTTTTGTCACATGACTGTTGCTTGCTGCTTAATCACTCATATGTTCTTCACTGTGCTGATGAGTGCAGATTTATTTATTTATTTTTTTTTTATAGAATTTGCTGCAAACAATTCATTTATTGGTGAATTTTTAGATGAGAATAATGTGAGTTTGATCATAATTTTAAGCTGAAATTTGAGAATTTTTTGTTACAGAAAAATACACCACCATGATTAGTTCACAGAGCATCAGAAAGTTTAAAAACAAAGTTTTTGATTTTACAGCATCTGACTGTGATAAATGGTGTAATTTTGGCATTTGTTTTTAATGAGAACATACCTTTGCCTGGAGGTATGAGGTTCAATCATCATAATATTTATATGAGAAAAGCAAATTTCCTCTTCACCTACATCACGCAGCCAAAACGATCAGTTTTGCTGCTTAATATATTTGAATCAGTCACCTCAAAGAGCAGAAAAATCATATCAAGTTTACTTGTAATATATTTAACAATGTAAATTTCCATTGCATATGAGAAATTGTGTGATGCAGTTCAATTAAACATCTCTTTCTTCTGTCCTCTGACCTTTTAATGAGACGATTATATAACTGGATCATTTCACATTTTTTGCACTTGCCCTGGTAGGCAGCGTGTGTCTCACTGAATGAACAGAACTGAAGTAAATAACAGAGAACAATACATTTTTAGGTTTGTTAATAACCTATCAGAGAGCAGCAAGTGAAGTTATGTATCTTTACATTTTACAGTAACAGTGTAAAGATGATCCACATGAATTTGCTGCATTTATTTTTCTGCTGGAGCACAAGTGCCTTCATGTGAGCCCACAGTCAGACAGTCACACAGACAGACAGACAGACAGACAGACAGACAGACAGACAGACACAGCTGAGGTTAAAGAGGAGGTCAGGAGAGAGGGACCATCTGATGCCAGCAGATGGAGTGATGGAGGGAGGGAGGAGAGGAGCAGAGAAGCTGGAAATCAGGACGACAAGACCAAATGCTTATCGGCTCTTCTTAAGGCGCTGATTTCACTTTCCATTCTGTCTGCTCCAGCGCGCCCACCTTATGGCAAACTCTGGGGTAGAGGAGACACTATTTTACAGAACATATTCAATAACTGCGAGCGTGAGAACGACACATGAATAATTCAACTCCACATGCACCCCAAAGATGCTTTTTATTTACCTTTGTTTCAAGATTCCAATGAAAACAATAGTTTAAAAACACCTAACGTTGGAATCTAATGGCCGCAGAAGGCAAATAAGGCCTCTCGGGATGCTTTTCTCTCTCACAGCATCCATTCCTGATGTATGCCTGTGAATGAGGTGCTTTTTAACGTGCCTGGTTGCAGCTGCTGGACCTGCTGCAGCAGCACTATCTCAGGAACACACTCGCTTCGCCGTCACCTGAAGTCACCTCCGTCTCTCTCTGTGTCTTTGTTGTAGAACGGAGCAGTTCCAGGAGAGCCAGTGAAGAAGGATGAAAACTCGCGGAGAGGGAACTGGGGCAACCAGATTGAGTTTGTCCTCACCAGCGTGGGCTATGCTGTGGGCCTGGGCAACGTCTGGAGGTTTCCATACCTCTGCTACAGAAATGGAGGAGGTATGAACGACAGTGTGGAGCTGTGCTCATTTCTCTTGATTAATTAGTGCCAGTGGCAAAACATGCAGATGAGGTGCGGTACAGCAACTTAAATGTGCATCAACTTCCTTCTGTGTATTGCATGTTTCTGTCATATATATACACGACAGAAACACGCAATACACAAAAGGAAGTTGAACTGTTAAGATGCAGATTAAGCTGAGTGAGCAGCTGATAACTAGTGACATGTATATCGGGGATATGACACAAAACAGTCAAAATAAAGTTGGTGCAAACATGTGGAATGTAAATATTAGAATCAGTGGTTAGGTATGTGTTGGCAGAGCCCAGTACACATTGTATTTAAAGTGGAAGAAAATATACTTGGAAATCTGTAGTTTGTATGTGAGTAAGGAGCTCTTTTAAGCAGTATTTACTGTGTGACTCACCTACTGTGGCGAATCCAGTGCTGGTGCATATGGACGACTCCCAGCAGCTCTCTCAAGAACATCATATGTAGAAACAAGCTCTCTGACTGTACAGGGAGAATATATAGAGGCAGTTTTACAGGGTTGTAGATTCATTACTACGTTTGTGTGTGAAGTCATAGCTAAGAATCTCACAACAGCAAAAATTTGGTAGTCAACACCAATATGATTAAAATTAAATTATTTTCAATGCAAAAACAAAAAAAAATCTACAAAATGAATGTATTTCAACTATTTTGTTGTTGGCATGTGCATGGCTTTATATTCCGACAGACTTTATGAGCAGCATCCATCTCATTTTATGAGTTTTCACTGTGTGAGCCCAAATAATTTAAATCAATCTAAAATCAACATGGTGGCTATTACCAAACACCACAGGGCATTTTTAGACAAAGATTCTTCTAAAATTGAAAGTTATTTATAAAGATACTGTAGTAAACCTGTTGACATGCCAGCTGTATTTGAGCATGTAGTGCAACATTGCTGAGATAATCTTCTAATCTGAGGCATATTGTGTGTTTTTGTGACGCATGATACAAAAATATGTCCAGTTTGCATCATTAAACAGGCCAGATGTGTTAACCATATTCACTCAGTGCAGCTGTCTGCATGAGCCGCTTCGCACTTTATGAGCATAACTTCAATCCAGAGCATGTTTTTAGGCGTCCACTTGTGCATATCTACATCATTGTTTATTGGTCTGTGAGCGCTGTCAAAATAAGTCTGAGCACATAGACTGGATCCAGGTGCTGCTGCTTTCACTATATAGCCTCTTTGTTCAATGCGTAAGAACATCATGACAACAAAATACATTCATGCTCCATTGCTGTCAGTCTGTTTGCTCTTTCGTCAGATGCTTCCTAAAAGCTCTGCACTAAACAGACTAAACTGTGCTCTAAATAGTTTTGTATCTCCTTTTGAAAATGTACCAAAGTGTAGCGAAAGGGAGGCACTTTCAGTCGAGGTCCCCTCACTCACTGAGTCATATAATTTCCCTCGGAATGTCTGGTTCACATGTTTATGCTGCAAATATTTGGATTACGCATGTAGAAGAGCTGCATCCTCATGCAAGGACTTGGTCTATGTAGGCCATACATCAGCTCGCAGCTGCAGATAACGCAGCGCCGACCGGAGGGCTGAGCTTTACCAGCAGCGATAAGTTTTTGGTGTTGTACAGTATCAGCTGGTTGCGCCGACCTAGTTCGCATACGGATAATCGTAAGAAAGCAAACAACGCAGACGTTCCCTATAGATGACTGTCTGGTTTCTGGTGCAGTGCGAACCACCAGAGAGTTGCTGCACCACTGAACACACTCAGCTGGACATTAAATGACCTCTTTGCTCACTCAGGGGAGGTTACTATGACAGATGAGGTTCATGAGGCTTTTTTTTTTTTTTTTTATCTGTTTGTCCTTTTTTCAACTTTCCTTTATTATTTTATATATTTCTTTTGAGCTCATCACACAACTCTGTCACAAGTAGTAACAGTCGTCTGAGTATGTACTGTTCTTACACAAGCGTCTGGTATGTAACACTTGATGTGGCAGTTTCTTAAGTTTTTTGTTAATTGTACCTCATTACTATATATTTGTATTTTTCAACTGACTTTTTTGTACTAAAATTTATAATGCAAAAATGTGGTCCAGAGTAAGACATCATACATAGTCTTATCTAGTTATTATCTGTTTCAGATAACAGACTCAGGCGGAAATTACATTTTTTGCCTCATAGGCTCTATTTTCTTCTACAAATAGCACTGTTAGCTATTCTAGATCATCAGTAATAAAACATTAAGCCTCCTGAGAATATGACTTTTCCTTAGTTTGACTGTGTTTGTATTCTGTATCATCTAATCATGTTTTTATGTGCATCTTCCCAATCTTCTGACTGACTGTGTCCCTGCCTTGTTGCTTCTCTCCTTCAGGTGCCTTCATGCTGCCATACTTCATCATGCTAGTGTTTTGCGGCATTCCTCTCTTCTTCCTCGAGCTTTCCTTTGGTCAGTTTGCCAGTCTGGGGTGTCTGGGAGTCTGGAAGATCAGCCCTATGTTCAAAGGTCGGTGACATATGTTTGTTTGCGTGGCTGTCCGTACTAAAACAAACCTTTCGAACCTCAAACAGTTTCTTCCAAATATTTTGTACCTGTCATATTTTTACTCACTGTGGGCTTATGTTTGACTGCAATATAAAATCCTGCACCTCTATGAAAACAGTCATCCATCCAATATCCACAACTAGAAGCAGACAGAGCTCAGAAATGTCTTTTGTGCAGGATGACAATTGTGATGACAGAAATCTTAAAATAGAGAAAAACAAAAGTTGAGATTGGAATCAATATGTGCAATTTTTTCTCCAAATACCCACGTGTTAACAACCCCTGACCCTACACACTGTAGATATTTTACTACATACATTTTAATGTACTTCCTTACTGTCTCTTAACTGTGTACATGTAAACACAGCCTGCAGTTCAACCAAAAAGTATTGCAATTTTTACACACACACACACACACACACACACACACACACACACACACACACACACACACATATATATATATACATATATATATATATATATATATATATATATATATATATATATATATATATATATATATATATATATATATATATATATATATATATAAAAATAAAAATGTGAGTGTTCTTGTTTGTCTCTATGTGTAGCCCCGCAATTTTTTAAAATTATTACTATTTAAATTTTTTTAATGGAACATTCAGAATAACATGATTTTAATTTTGTTAAAACATAACAATTGTATACCTAGTTTGGTTACTTTTCATAATGAAACAGCATGTCACAGACGAGTAGCTGAAAATCCGACAGTTCTTTTTGTTTTTGCAGTTTCAGATTGTTACAGATTTTTAAAAACAGAACATGCCTTTCTAAGCCGTTGGTAGTATCGGGGTTCAGAAGGTTAAAGCTGCAGGCAAAAAACAAAAAAAGGACAAAAACAGACAAAAGTAGAATTTGAAAGTACGACACTGCCCTCTCCTTACAAAGCCCTTCCAACCACAGGAGCATGTGCACAAGCATTTCAAACAGTCCATCCATAAGTCAGCTTTAACTTTTGGCTTGATACAATCAGCCAAACCCTGCTGTCCTGAGTAAAAGCACTCTGCTTATCCCTTTGCACCACCACACTGCTTGCTGTTGCTTTTTATACTATCTCACATGCATAAAAGGCCATGTGGTTGACTAAAGTCTCCCATCACTAGCTACATTTTCTTCAGCCTGAAAACTGAGGCAAGATGAGGTATAGAAGTCTGTTTACCTCTTAAGTGACTTGAATTACAATATGTTGAAAATACACTGTGACATGTTTTGTCCAGTGATGCCAAGAATATGTTGCCTACTCCAGCTTTAACATATACAGGGTGAGCCATAAGTTTCCAAGCAAGAAAAATAAGCATTTTATGTTAGACAACTGTTTTTATTTATATAATGTGCTCTATATGATTACCATTGTTTCAAAAACACATATTAATATGTGTTTTCCACTGTTGATGAACTTGCATTAGCACAGTTTAAGTTATGCTTGTAATGGCGTTGGTGATACATTCTTTGAGATGATTTATGTCTCGTATCTTCACCTGATACACCATGGCCTTCAAGTGCCCCCAGAGATAGCGTCAAACATCTTCTAGGGTATCTGAAACATAAAAAATATACATTATACATTTTCCTATGTATGGAAACTTATGGCCCACCCTGTAGTTTTTAGTCAAAATGGAAATGATGTTACTGTATATGATAAAGTTGTCCATCCAAAACAGACAGTAGTAACTACAGCTTTTCTCAGGGTGTAGACTCTAACATAAGTATTCAATCTCATACATGCTTCATGTCAGATGTCCTGTGTTTTTTTTTACTTCAGCTTTAAGATGCAGTTTTTAGTCCACAGTACTGTACAGTAGTATTTGCCAAAGTACTTATTGTCAGACATACTTCATTTCTAATGTTCTTCTTTTGTTTTTTCCTCCACCTGGTCCTCTCCTCCCTTCAGGCGTAGGCTATGGCATGATGGTGGTGTCCACCTACATTGGGATCTACTACAACGTTGTCATTTGCATCGCCTTCTACTATTTCTTCCAGTCCATGACAAACCTGCTGCCGTGGACCTACTGCAACAACCCCTGGAACACACCGGACTGCAGCGGGGTGGTTGGCACCGGCCACCAGCTCAACGGCAGCCTGGCAAACGCTACCACCAGCCTGGTGGCGGGGGTGACCGAGGTGGTGAACCGCACCAAGAGGACCAGCCCCAGCGAGGAGTACTGGAAGTAAGACCTGGAAGTAGATTGGGAGCCTTGGTCCATTTGTCACGGTCATTTTGAACAATTAAAAGGAAGCAGTTTTTGTTTTCTTTAGTGATTCAAAGTAGTTCTTGTTTATCTTGGACAGAGGACATAAATAAACTCATTGCTGATAGATTTATGGACACTAGCACTGTGCTGCTCAGTTGCAGTTCATGCTTGATGCAGCTTTGTTTCCAATGTAAAATTACAGTTAAATGTCTGTCTCTATCGCTACATGTGTGACATCTCTGTTAGAGGTATCTCACAATAAAATGAATCACTAACCTTTGGTTAGACAAGCATTGGTTTTGTAATACACTTTGTTTTGCCAGGTTACACAAGCAACCTCTTTAGACTCAGCTCTGTAGGCTTATCGTACTTGACACAGAGGTCAAAATTGACTTGCACCTGTAAGATAAGCATGACTCAAACATGCCTCGTGTTTGTGGAAAGCATTCAAATATTTGGATTAGATTTGACAGGAAGAGCTGCAGCTTCTGAGCAATATCATCTGAATCATCAGAAGAAACACACTGGAGGTTTCCCATGTTATTGTTTAATCTTTATTTATGGTGCATTCACAACAATCAGTATAAAATGTAACATCAGATGTAAGGTCAGTGAGGCCATTTAAGTCAATCAAATTCAGACTTTATTAAGGACACAGCTCATGAGGATCCACAGAACAACAAAATGATCTAAAAAAATAAATAAAATAGAAGATACAACAAAATATTCCAGACATTTGCAGATAGACAAGAACACCAGTGGCTCTACAATCTTTGTTTGTGTTCATATGTCGTAGTTGCAGCTGCACTATGTTCAAAAGAGTTTGCTGAAGTCAGTAGAGTGTAATGATCCATTTCTGAGGCTGGTGAAAAGATGCTCAGTGGTATAACCTGCGCAAAAATGAATGAATAGATATCATCAGTGTTACATGCGCATAAAAACTGTCATCTATATCTTTTGTGAGTCATATATTAATTGTGTGTATCCTAAATTTATAATTAGTAATACAACAATACAAGCCAGTTACAATATTGTCATTGTGTCTAAAGTGTCACAATCCCTAACCAATGTCTCTCTCTGTCTTTCTTCCTGGGAGATGCCAAGGTGTTGCAAAAAAAATATACAAAAAGCACAAGTTCCACGTGTAACGGAAAAAATCATCTGGAACAGTATAGTCAGCACGGTTATATTTATGCCCAAGGACATTTGTTAAATTGTGGGAGATGGTGACATGAAACGCTCTTCTTCAGTCAGTCTTGGTGGACTTATGTGACGATAGGCGTCTGTCTGTCTGTCTGTCTGTCTGTCTGTCTGTCTGTCTGTCTGTCTGTCTGCAATATTACTCAAAAACAAATTGACAGATTTGGATGAAGTTTTCAGGGAAGGTCAGAAATGACAAGTATTAATCAAAGGTCTGTCACTTTGCCATGATTGACAGGTTCAAAGTTTAGAGGACATCCAAAAAATACCGAATCTTCCATCTGCTGAAGAACAAGCTTTTTGCTTAGCTGAATTGTGAAAGTGTAGAGCTGGAAGTTTTCTTCTCTTGAAGAAGAAAACAACCTCAGCCACACCTGTAGATGTGAAATATTGAAACTCTTTTTGACTGCATCTGTCTGTCTCTCTCAGACACTATGTGTTGAACATCTCTGATGATATTGGGAACTTCGGAGAGGTCCGTCTCCCTATCCTGGGCTGCCTGGCTATTTCCTGGTTTGTCGTCTTTCTCTGTCTAATCAGGGGTGTTAAATCCTCTGGAAAGGTCAGCCTCACACACATTCATCCATATTCATACACCCAACCATATTTCAACTCTCTGACTACATCATTTCACCTGTGTTTGTGAATATTTGTGTGTCCAGGTGGTCTACTTCACAGCGACATTCCCGTACGTGGTTCTGACTATCCTGTTCATACGTGGTATCACTCTGGATGGAGCCATCAACGGCATCAAGTACTACCTGACTCCACAGTGGCAGAAGGTCCTTGATGCAAAGGTATGAACTTATATTAGCAGGTAGATGTGGAGATAAACTGGAAATAGATTGTTTTCTCATGCTTTGAGCTACTTCTGACTGTCTGTGGGTTTGTTTTGTAGGTGTGGGGAGATGCTGCCTCACAGATCTTCTACTCCCTGGGTTGTGCCTGGGGTGGTCTCATTACCATGGCTTCCTATAACAAGTTCCACAACAACTGTTTCAGGTCGGTACACCAGACTATATATAAACACTAAACAAACTATGCTTTAAAGTATTAGCTTGTTAAGGCATGATGCATCAACTTTCTGATAATACTCTTTCTCAGTCCAAACCTCTACTGCATTGACTGAGGCTCTCATTTCTACAGCATGCTGCAGTGCTTTATCTTTTGTTGTTTGCATCGATCTAAGTTCAAAAAGACTGTTCAGTTGTCCTAGTACTGTACATCCTTTCATTGGCATGATTCATTTATGGTGCATATTGAACTTGTGCACTACAGCCACTGGGTGTCATTGGACACCAATATTTTAACCTTATTGTTTGTTTGCTTTTGGAGTCTAGAGGAATCTAAAGGAGTGTTAAGACCCATAAATGGCTAAATTATCAGACTTAACATGCTAATAGATCAACATTTTCTTAAAATGCACTTCCCTGCTGCCTTATGTTTGAAGCTGAAGCAAGGAGGACATTAGCTTAGCTGCTGAGTATAAAGGCTGGAAAAGGGGAAACAGCTAGCCTGTCTCTCTTTGAAAGTATTAAAATCCTCCTACCCTAGCCTCTATAGCTCCCTAATAAAAATATGAGCGCTTAAAAGTCAGCTGGAACCTGTCTGTGTGGAGTTCACCTGTTCCACTAGCGCTTGTGTGGTTTTCCGGCTTCCTCCCTCAGTCCAAAGACATTCGTGTTAGTTTAATTTATGATTCTTAATCAGCCATAGATGTGAGGTTTCGTATCCACGGTTGTTTTTGTTTATTGTGATGTCAATCCTGTTTATTGACAGCTACGATAGCCTCCAACTCCCCCACAGCCTTCCACTGGATATAATGGTACAGCATATAGATGGATGGATTAATCTTTTAGGCCGTGGGATCATGTAGTGAAAGCCTGATGTTGGGAAGCCCTTCTAGTGAACATCAGAGGTTCTAGAAGACATATTTATTATTATTATTATAATAACCCAAAACTATGAGGTGAAACTTTAAGAAGAAAGGGAACACAATTGTGAAATGTTTTATGGTGTTGTGTTTTCTAAATTGTTGCTACTATGGTAAAAGTCTTTTGAGCTCGAGCACACTGTTGACATTCTCAGTAACCAGCATCCTTAAGATGTCGTTGAGGACACAAAGAAAGGTGAATGAGTGATGGAGAAAGTGAGAGGAGCAGGGCCAACTTCAAGGCTATAGGTCTTAAAAGAGAAGGGGGAGAAGGTGAGATAAGGTTGGACAGAAGGAGTCACAGAGATAATGTGTTTTTGGACGTATGTTAAGAAGGTGATGGAGCGAGCAAGAAGCCAAGGAGAAGGTTAAGATGAGGAAAAGAGGACACGGAAGGAGATAAAGTGTCATTTATTCGTACTTGTCCACACATGCTGACAGAGTGACAGCGTCAGGGGGGTTTGAAGGGGGCAAGGGGAAAGGCTGAAGATATAATTTGTTCCTCATCCAGGAGCTTGAGGTTGTCCTATCTGTGCAGACAGCTGCACAGCGACCCTAATCAGCTTGTGCTCTGCAGCTCTGTCCCTGTGGAGACACTCTGCTCTGCTGTAACACCTCCAATTGGTGCACATGCAAAAGTGCCAGAGTGTCAGAGAGAGCAGGAGCCTCATGAGTGAGAAACAGACCGGCATCAAAGTCATCAAAGGCATCCTCTGTGATAAACCTAACAGGAAATGTGAGGAAACAAAGCACTGTGTAACCGCACGATTCCCTTGTTAAACCCGAACAAAGTCCAAGTCTGAGTCAGAGAGAGTAAAGATGAAAAGAGGTTCTGCGGGCATCTTCCAGCAGTCTGC
The DNA here is from genome assembly GCF_022539595.1 of Amphiprion ocellaris. Classification (NCBI taxonomy): domain Eukaryota; kingdom Metazoa; phylum Chordata; class Actinopteri; family Pomacentridae; genus Amphiprion; species Amphiprion ocellaris. The sequence goes on along the minus strand of NC_072775.1, from coordinate 6,918,033 downwards.
AGCTGAAACCAGTCAGTTGTCAGAATAAGGACAGCAAGAGCACAAAATGCGAAGAAATTGCACAAAGAGACTCACATTTCAGCATTGAACGTGTAGAATCAGAGACAGTAAACTTTGCTCAAAGTTAGAGATCATAAACTCAGTCTGTTTTCTCTGATTCCTTGCAGTAAGAAACTATAAATGCTGGTCTTATACTGAGAAACCTATTTTATACATTTCATTTTCTAGTTTATGAAATGTTGGCAAGCACAGGTTGTGTTTTTTCTGAGAGTCCAAGCAAACTGTAGCTATATCTGTGATTCCAAATCACTTTAGTACTTTAAATAGAAAAGAGGTTTGTTCCATTTTCCCTGGCCTTGAGACAAAAAAGTTTTGCTCATTCTGATAAAATGCGTTTATTTCATAGATTTACAGACTGCAGATAAATGTAGCCATAGTCATACAAATTGTATTACATTTTTTTGTTGGTATGAGTGGGTGAATTGATGCCTGAACTAAAGTTGCCTCCCTAGTTTATACATTTAAAACTGTCTTGTCATTTTACATGCATGTAGTTATGCATAGAAGTAAACAGATATGATTAGTTTTTAGTGATGTCTTTGGTTTGATAGTGTAAATGGATCACATTTTCTTTTACAACAGTTTAATGAATCTGCAACATGTATTTCTTCCCTTTTCTACATACAGAGACAGCATCATCATCAGTATAACCAACTGTGCGACCAGTGTCTATGCTGGTTTTGTCATTTTCTCCATCCTGGGCTTCATGGCGCACCACCTGAACGTCCCCGTGTCCGAGGTGGCTGACCACGGCCCTGGACTGGCCTTTGTGGCCTACCCAGAAGCCCTCACTCTGCTCCCCATCTCACCTCTCTGGTCGCTGCTTTTCTTCTTCATGCTCATCCTTCTGGGACTGGGGACTCAGGTAACTATATTCACTTTCTGTGAACTGGTCTCCATGCTGTGCAGCAACAGCAGCCTCATGAATCTGCAGTGCAGTCTGCAAGATTGTCAAACAGCAAAGAGGTAGAAAAAAAATAGAGAAAACATCCATCCATTATCTATACACCGCTTAATCCTCATTAGAGTCGCGGTGGGGGCTGGAGTCTATCCCAGCTGACTTCACAGGGCTATATAGAGAGACGAACAAACACTCTCACATTCACACCTACGGACAATTTAGAATCACTGATTAACCTCAGTATGTTTGGACGGTGGGAGGAAGCTGGAGAACATGGAGAAAACCCACGCATGCACTGGGTTAACATGCAAAATCCATGCAGAAATAACCTACGCCCAGACCGAGATGCAAACCGGGGATCTTCTAGCTGCAAGGTGACAGTGCTAACCCACCGAGCCACTGTACAGCCCAAGAAAAAACATAAGCAATGCAAACAAAATCTCTGATCTGAAATATGTTAGGTCATTTTCAGTTAAATTTTATACATTACAAATTAATGGACATGGAAGATTCACACTGGATGAAGATCACAGAATCTACTGCTAATCCATGATCCAGTAATGCAAAAACTAAGCTAGTCTTGTGGGGTCATGTAACAGTCAAGGTGGTCAGGGATGCCTCATTTAAGTTCTCTGATCCACAGCCTTTAAGCAATACTTATCATATATTACCCCAAGCTTAACAGTCACTCCATATCACTGAAATCAACTCACTCTGTTTGAAATTCTTTATAAAGTCTAAACAGCAGATTTAGTTCACATCTCATGAAAAGCATACACCAACCTCTGCACCAAGGGCCTAATTTCTGTTTTCAGTGTATCATCATGATGAAGCACACTCCTGATAATCCACTTCTAATGGTATCTTCATATATGATTAGGGGCGTGTAAAGCTACACTGTTTTTCTAATTGTTTTCCAAGCCTGAAAGAATTGAAAAACTATATTCCAACTGGAGGTCTCCAGATAATACTTGTCCTGCATGAATAGCTCTTATGTCTGTACACTGTAGACAAGCTACATGCATTGTTTGTGTTCATGTTTGTGACTGGAGCTTGGTAAGATTCCACTTGATTTCCAGTTTACATTCCTACTGTTAAGCCATACACAGGTCTTTTATGAAAAATAATGAACAAAGGTGAAACTAATCTTGAGTAGAGTTTAAAACACCTCCATGCTGTTGCTATAAATGTTCCAAGTAAACTCTGAATGAGACCTGATTTTACCTGTGTGCCTCAAGAACTCAGGATTAGATCTAATCTGGATCTGCAGATGTTTGCACTGTGAAAGGTCAAAGTAATATGCAACATTTTTGCACTGATACTGAACATCTTCTGAGTTTTCCTCAAGCGCCACCATGAGGTTGACATTCGTAGTTTTGAATAAAATGAATCACTGATTATTGGAGAGACTGCCACAAAATGTTCATGCTAAAATAAGATAGCAAACATATATCCAGGAAAACAACAACATGTAGCATAGTGATTGTTTTTAGCAAAGATTAGCATCACAGGACTATTGGAATGGCTGAGTTTTGCTTCCATTTTACACATTATATGGGTCAATATGTAATTGAGGGACTTTTGAAGTCGATGGGATATATCTTGCATACATTTTTATTAAGAGTAAAATTAATAAATACAATTATTATAATTGTATTTATAAATAAAATTATCATATCCGGATAAGGGGTAGACAAACTTATTAATAAAAAATGACTGGATATCACTAAAATGTCAACTAAATAACCGTCCAAATTTAATAACAACCACTTTCTAATTAGCTAAACAATAACAAAATGAGCTTTTTAAAAAAATGTTTGGATTGCGTTCTTTTTATTAAGTTGAGATAATCATGACAGATATTCCTTTTTTGGCAATATATCCAATTTTATATGGGAAAACAACAAATTGTATCTGTGTCCAAAAAATCACTTTCAACTAAGTTATCCATTACAAAAACACGTCTCAAGGAAGTGTATTAATTCCAGATCACATGACCTGCTCCACATGATGTCATTTCCTCCTGAAGAAAAGACTGGCAAGACTCCAAGGCTTTCTGAGTTATTTAATATAAAGTAGTGTGTGAGTCAAGTGTGGATTTATGGCATGTCAACAGATTTACTACAATATCTTTATAAAAAACTTTCAATTTCAATTTTCCTCAATTGTATATATGATATTTTAGAAGAATCTTTCTGTAAAAATGCCAAGTGGTGTTTGGTTATAGGCGGCCATGTTGATTTTAGGCGTGAAAACAGTAAAAATGTCAACTATGATACCTGTCAACTATGTTACAAAAAGTCCTGCAATTATATATTGACCCTTATGTGTACTGATGCAACTTTCTGTGCAGTGAATAAATATGTAAGGTGCAGTAAAGCATTTATATTTAATTTATTCTAGAATAAATATAAATATATTGTATATCTGAGGGAAAAAGAAGAACCATTTTCTTCTTAATATATCAGATTTTGTGCTTTGAATGTTATTCACCTCAGCTCATCATCGCTCAGCAGTAGAATGTTTAAACCAAAGATCGCTCCAGTCACGTGTGTCAAGATTCCTCTTGGACTGTTCTCATTATGTCTAGTCTCATCTCTCATTGGAATTTTGAACCTTTCCTCCCTGTTCTCTTAGTTCTGTCTGCTGGAGACTCTGGTGACGGCCATCGTGGACGAGATCGGCACAGACTGGATCATCAGGAACAAGACCATAGTCACATTGTCAGTAGCCATAGCTGGTTTCCTACTGGGAGTGCCGCTAACAACACGGGTAAGTCCTAGACACGTGTAGATCATGTCTTTGAACGCAGCCTGTTGTCAGCAGGCGTTGACTCGTTCCCTGTTTTTGTGTGCAGGCAGGAATCTATTGGCTGTTACTGATGGACAACTATGCTGCTAGTTTCTCTTTGGTCATCATCTCCTGCATCATGTGCATCTGCATCATGTATATTTATGGTAAGGAATAGACGTGTGCGTTCTTAAACTGCATATTTCTCTCAAAAGACAGTTTGTGGGTCTGGCTGGGTGATCTATTTTTCTTATCTTAACATAATGATTCCTCTGAGAGATTCGGCAGTCAGCAAAACATCAGTGGTAAATATCAGTCTGTCTGAGAGAAGCAAGGATAAAATAAAAGCTGCAGACGTGTAAAGAATAAATAATAAGGTCATTAAAGGAGGACAAGAGTTTTACTTATCTTGTCAGTGCTTTAATTTTACAATTGTTTCATGAAAGGTTCACCTTCTTTGAATTAAAAGAATGTGAGCTTCATTGTTAGCTCACCATTGTACGACCACATTGAATAATCATGCAAAGGAAATTTCATTATACAAGAGGCAGAAGTACTCATTTTCTCTGTCAAAGGCAGACTGAATAGGCCAAGAAATCTGATTTGCGCAGCTCTGAATGTTAACTGAGAGTTAATGTCCCAAGTTGTTCACATCCGCCTGCTCCCTGTGAGTGCTGCTGGCAATTAGCTTTTAGATGATCAGTCTGTTAAATGAAAGGAATTCGTGTTCCATTATGATGCTAACTAAGGGGTTTCCCATAAGATCTCAGTCCACGCCTGTGCACCATATACATTTCATAACTTACAGGTTTTCTTTTTAAAATATTTAAACTGCACAGATGCAACAAGTGCATGGGTGAATGAACGTTGAAAATCTGTCGCATTTCCATGTAAGCCTGGAAATAATCAGAAAGTTTGAAGATTAAAAAACATTTAAAAACAGAAGTCGTCCTGACATTTAAAATGAAGAAGGAGTGTGAGTGTGTTTTGCACCTCCAGAGGTGGACACTTGTAATCAACTGACTCCACACTGACCAAGGACAAGTAGCACTTCATCTGGTTTGCATCCTTGTGAAGAAGAATTCTTACTGCGGCAGAATAATAAGTCTGAACACACCTCAAAGTTTTGACTTACAGACCATAGAAGGCCAGGGTGAGCTGAACTTTCCTCCGCAATCTCCTGACCTCAGTCCCACTGAACGTTTACAGACAATGTAAGACTGAGAAAATCCTGACGTCACAGCAAGTTCTTTGGAGCGTTGTCAGATCATGCTGGGATAACAGGTTTTGAAGAAGCGTATTGAGTCTGTCGCAGCTTGAGTGCTGCTGTTAGTAAAGAAAAAAGGAGGGCAAACAAATACAAAGGCATTCTGAAATTCATTAACTTTTTACTCAAATTCTAAACGTAATCATCTGCAATCTAAAAATTTGGATTAAGTTTAGAAATAAATTTTCTCTCGTGGTCCCAGAATGCTGGATCTCTGTATGTATCAACAAGTGTAAACCATGGATTGTAACTTTTCATTCCTTTGCAGGTCACAGGAACTACTTCAAAGATGTTGAGATGATGTTGGGCTTCCCTCCTCCTCTCTTCTTCAAAGTGTGCTGGAGATTCATCTCCCCCGTCATTATCTCTGTAAGTGAACACACATATACCCGTTGATCTGAGACCAGTCATGGTGATTGAATCTGTCATCAAAATTCAACATAGTCGCAGTCACTTAAATAACATTTGTCTGCTGAAACACTGAAAACAGATTTTATTATTCAGCATTGTGAAGGATGTTAAGTGGAGGGTTCTCAACTTTCCTGTATTGCTGACACATTGTGAGGGACCTGACCTACATTTGTGCTGCCATCAGTCCTAATCTGTTTGGCTACTTTGGCTTTGTTTCCTGTATAAACCTCTAAAAGCAAATCTTTCTGACTGGGAAATGGACACATGCAGCTGCTATCAATGGTATTTCCCAAGCAGGCGTATTAGTCCACTAAGCTGCTGAGCCAACCAAGAAATTCATTGTTGTGGATTACTGGTCAGATTTCAGGCACTTTTGTTCCCCGTTTTCATTTCACTACACAGACTAATGCACTGCCCTCCAGGGCCTCTGCTGGAACTGTGACTAAACTCTCTGCTGTTGGATTGGGAGGATTTATGATCCTAATTATCTGCAACTTTTAAATAAAAATGATCAGGTGTGATGCTGTCAATGATGATTTCACCTGTACCGACTTATTTCTGTTGCTTATTGGTGTGTGTTTTTCCTATTGCTGATTAAAACACACTGGACTTTACTTTTTCCCTTTTATGTACATATAATACATAACAGAATAAAAATATATTAACAAATAAGGCAGAAGATGATGGACATGTACGTCAGAGAATATATTGTAGATTAGCTGTAGTTGCGGGTTGTTCCACCAGGTGGAGCCTCTCACTATTTAATCTGTTTAATTCGGTAGCAATTTGAGAAGGTAGTCACTCAGACTAGGGGCAATTCATGTTGGAACAATGATGGGGCATAGCTAGCTATTGGCCACCATGACAAAGACATATGTGGTTGTTAATGACCTCCAACCAAAGCTAACTTTCTCAAGATGTGTTTCAATTCATTAGGATAGCGTTTGTAACTGCAATTATCTGATATAACGTAACCTTTTTAAAACAAATGTCTCTGTGGTCAAATTTAAATGTTAGCACATAAGATAATGTTCACTGCACCTCATTCACATCGATGATTAATAGATTATTAATAAATAATGTTGCTATCAGTTATAAAAATTGTTTGTATTGCTATAGTGTGTGTATGTAAAGGACAAAAGTATTAACTAAACTGTCATTAACTGTCACTCTTGTGTTCTTGTAGTTCATCCTGATCTTCACGGTGATCCAGTACAAGCCCATCACTTACAATGACTATGTGTATCCCGGCTGGTCCTTGGCTATTGGCTTTGCCATGGCTCTGTCCTCAGTGGTCTGCATACCGGTCTACGCCCTCTACAAGATCTCCAGGTCCCCAGGAGCCACCTTTAGAGAGGTACAGCACTTCAAAGTTCTCTCTCCAGTCAAACTAGGCTTCTGTAGTGTATTTCTGTTCTTAAACACAGCTGATATAAACAGCAATGGCTGTTTTGCAGCAGCAATGCACAAAACTACAGTTAAAAAGGCTAAACATTGCCCTGAGGAATGCTTAAACACATTCAAATAAGGCCAGAATGTAAAAAATGTTAATTGTTGGCACCCGAGAGTTGCGCTTGAAATTAAGTTAATCAGAGCTTTAACATCAACTGAATAACTGAACAGCTCTGAAGTGTCTGAAGTGTGTATCAGCTGGAGTATATTTGCGGAAGGCAGATAAAATGTGTTTCAAGTTGAAACCCTTTAGATGATTGAATTGCCAGTTTGTACTACTGTGTGTAAGTTCTGAAAGCAGTTGAACTGTCAGCTGATGTCTAAACCATGAGAAACTTTTAAATATCATTTCAAGTATTTTGGATTCTTTCAAATAAGTTGGAATCGTTAAAAAAAACCAAAACAGTTGTTAGTGTCAATTGACGCTCAGAGCACTTCAACTTCCAAATGAAATGTAAGGGTTGTATTGTGGACTCTCAAAACTGGTTAGTTTTTGTTCTGTGAAGTGGGGTTGTATGCAGCGCTTACCCACAGTCAGTGTTATTACCTACCATAGATGACAGTCAGCATGCTATAAGTTTGGAGAAGCAGGAAGGAGGACCAACAGCTAAGAAGCTAAGCAGTGTAGTACTGTAGACAGGTACTGCAGCAAAAAAGTATTTCAACCTCCTGCAAAAAGGCCAGCTAAAAACATCAGTATCACTTAAAGTGAAGGCTATGTTTAGAATATTGTCATTGTTTTTCCTTGCTATCATATAGCCAATGGGGAAGTTAAGCTTTTTTTTGACTGTCTTCACAGTCACCAGACTCCATTACCAAAAATATAAATTTTACCTCAGAAAAACACAGGAGTTCAAGGTCTGTAATTGTGTCACTTTGGTGTTTTAACATGTTAGTTTAGATCCAAAGAAACATACTAAAATGCCAAAGTAACACAATCACACAAACAGAAACTAACCAGTGAAGGCAGCGGTAGATCAGTGACTCTTGGAATATGCAAAGTAAAATTGCTGTTTTTGTCAAAGGAGTCTGGTGGCTCCAAAGGGAGCTTTGATCAATATAGTTGCTGTTCAATGATAAGGCAAAGAAGGTTCAAAGAAAAAAATCAAATCAGAAATTAAATGTGGTCATAGTTGTTGTCAACAGCCACCCTGCAAGACAGTGAAAAGTATCGTGTAAAATATCATTTAAAATAGGGATAACAGCTCACATTTTAGTTGGTCATAGAAATGTAGCTTAGTTTCTTTTTCCTTTATCTGATTTGTGACATTATCAGTTTGCATGTTATATAGTTATTTCTACTTTTAGCAATGGTTGTGCTGTTTCCATAGAGTTGTGGGACTTTATATTGTGACAGGAAGAAAAAACAGTCAGAAAATGTTCGGGGTCCTGAGGGTTAAGACAACATGTAATATGAGGAATAAATAATGACAGCTGTTGAAATGTCAGAAAAACATGGAGAGCATTTTAATTTAAGAAATTTAAGTGGAAGTGTCACAGTTGAAGTTTGTGCACAATAAGTAGCTGAAGAAGCATTTCAAATGTCAGACGGTGAATACATGTTTAATTCTGATTTGAAGCCTGTGTGAAGTGTTTTTTCCCCCTGTTAGTGTATTTGTTACTATTGGGACGTGTTTAAATGATTTGTCCTAAAATTCCTGCTCTGTCTGATGTGTCCATCTTCCTCTTCCTGGCTCAGCGGTTGAAGAATGCTTGCCGATCGCATCCAAAGTGGGGCCCTGCCCTGCAGGAGCACCGGACAGGCCGCTACGCCCCCATGGCCTCTGAAGACACTGTGGAGGCTCGCCCCCTAAAGGAGAAGGAGGAGCTGAAGGAAGAGCAGAAGGAGGAAGAGAAGGAGAAGGAGAGGAAGGATGAGATCAGCCTCACCATCCAGGGAAGCAACGGCTCCACCAACACACACAACAACCCCAACCCCAGCGCATAGACAGCACCACCGTCTGTCAGCGCCACTGGGCATCGCCCCACCGTCTCCTCCTTCTCTTCCTCCCTTTTCCTCCCTTCTGCTCCATCCTCACCCCACTTTCCCACAGTCCTCTGTGGGGGAGATCCCATTCGCTGGAGACCTTTACATATTGTAAGGGCTTATTATATCTATCCTAACCTCTTCTATCTATCTGTGTGTTGTCTCTAGATAAACGAAGAAAAAAAAACACGAAAGGAAAGAAAAAAATTGGGTCATCATCCAAAAGATATGTGTGTATGTTCGTGTGTGTGGGTGGCTGGGTTGTTAATTTGTTCCACATAATTTAATAATGCAGTTTGTTTTTTCCTTTCATTTTTTGTAAAACTTGTATATGTCATCTTCATATGCTGTTAGAGGTACAGTAGATTGTGAAGCTGCATGTGTTTGTTTTGTGCATGCAGCAGCATAGAGACACACACTGTTCTCCTTTATTCTGTTAGCTGGTTCTGTTTGAGATGGGCGACTTAGTAGCGGCAGTGATCTGACAGCTGGAGACTTGTAGTGGTGCTGTAACATAGAAGACGAGGGTAAACTGTGCCTGTACTGGCCATTTACAGTCTGATGAGGCTACAAAATGGAATGAAGCTCTATTCTGTGGCCAGAAAAAGAGGCGGACACACTCATTCACACTCATACACTCTGTATATTTACAGCACACAGTGACCTCAACCATAGTTGATCTCAGCTTAAGACTAAGCCTGTTGTTTTTTTATGCTGCTTCTTCTTTACAAAAATGTTTTTAAAAAAATTCTACAGAGCACAAATATTTAACAAACACCCGAGATGGCTACTGACACTTAGGGCTGATTTTCTGTGGAAATTTTCCTCCATGAGTAACTTTTTGTTCCACTAAAGCTGCTTAAACTCAGCAGAGAGACAGTGAACTGTACTGTAACTCTCTCTGCATCTACATTCACACACATGCACACACACACACACACACACACACACACACACACACACACACACACACAAAAAAAAAAAAGGTGGACGCAACTATGTATTTAGAAGTGCCATCTCTTCTTAAGTCTTCCGGGCATTCTTTTTTGAGTGAAATGCATCTTGGGGATGTGATCTGTGAAGGAGAAGCTAGAAAAGGGTCATACGTGTGTCGTAGTCGGTGTCTCTCGTGGGTCGTAGCAATCTGCCCCATTCAGGCATGTTACCAAAAACATTACCTACGTTACCTGCACATGTTTTTGGTAACATATGTATCTCAGAGACTGATCTGCTGTCAGCCTCTTACAGTCAGTGGAACCTTTAATGTATTTACAGACACTTGTTTTAAAGCTCTGAGCCAAGCTGTGCTGTAACCGATGGAAAGACAGAAAAGCAGAGAGAAGCTGCTTGTTTCCAGAAGAAAAACAGAATAAAAACTCTTCAATGTATTATGTAGTTTTAAATGTAGCTGCATAGTATCGTTCTCTCAGTAGAAGTCTCCTTTTTACCTCTCATTATTGTAAAGTAACGTAGTAAATAATAATAAAGACAGCATATGTTTATTTTGTACAAAAAATAAAAACTAAAGAATCTTAATTAACCATGTTTACCATTCCTCATCTGTGACTTGCTTTGTTGTTGTTTTGTCGGAGGGTGCGATACAATAGAGAGGACTCTCTTTAGCATGCAGGGTTGGGTTTCCCAGGAGCGTCTTATTGGAAAGCATCCAGCACAGTGTTGTAGTAGTGAGGTGGCAGAGGTTTAAGGTGGTCTGAGGACTGAACAAGCACATGGGCAGACTTTTGTTTTCCCCTTCATCTAGACCGCTGTGTGAAACACCACAGCTCTTGTGTTTTTATCCTCAGATGCTCCGTCAGGTTGGTGGAGAGATGCTCTTACCTGCACAGGCAGGGAGGATTTTGGGGAATTGCATCAGCTTTGGCTCTTTTTGCACTGTATGTTGGTGTTTGTGAGCTGTCAAATCATCAGTTTGTATAGCTAGAGGGTCGTGATGCCGGTGTGAGCATTGAACATATTAGCACAATGCACAAAATCCCATAATGTAGGCAGCATATTTATACATAGAGATGTTCTTCACTTCATAATGAGAGTTTGATGAGAAGACTGATGGATCTTGCAGCCGCAGTTTAGCATAAAAACCGGAAACAGGTGGAAACGGCAAGTCTGGCTTTGTCCAAAAGGTGTTAAATTGGTCAGATGGAGAATGGTCTGGCTGCACCTCATTATCATTCAGGCTTGTTTCTGTTTCTTTAAATTCATAACTGTCGTCTTGGGCAGTGCTAAATAGGTGCATGGGTGCAAAATAGTGAGTCAGGGAACTATCTTTGGGGTAAATATGCACACAGGGATGTGAGAACTGTCATTAAATGGCCAATTCACCAAAAGAATCACTGTTTTAGTGCATGATCCAAGTTCTTTGCTAAACCTGCCATTTTCAGGATGTTATTTGTCAGTTTGGAGGTTGTTATTGTTTTCTGTAATGAAAAGGATTGTAAAAATGGAAACAGACATGTAAAATTCACACCAGAATTGGCAGACTTATACTTGAAGTCTACATCTAGTGAGTCAGACTAGTCCACGGGTAATTCCATCCACCTACCTACCATAATTTTTGAAGCTCACGGCACAATAAAAATTGCCTAGCAGCTGGTCTCAACCAAGTAATAGCCTTGAACATAATGCCCATATATTGGCAAATTATTGTGTACAGGTGAGTTTTGGACTGAGCCAGGATTGAGGTCTCACCCTGTTTCTAGTCTTTAAGCTTTGCTAAGCTGCCTAAATGCTATCTGCAGTTTTGTATTCAGCAGACAGACATGAGAATAGTAGCAATCCTCAGATCTAACTCTCTGCTAGGTGGCAAAAAAACCTCCCAAAATGGTGAGTGATTCTGCTCATATTTTCAAAATACTGATGCACATATTCATTCTCGTGTCTCGCCACTACTCCCCGTAATCAGGTCTCCAGAGGACAGTGGTTTCCTAACACGACAGTGCAGTCACTCCAGGAATCCACAAGATTCAAAAGATGGAGTGATGCTAACACTCAGGGTAGTAAAGGTACAACAGAGGTGTAGCTGTGAATGAGAGGTCAGCGTTGAAGCACAGGAGCTCAGAAGTAGTGAATCATAGTGAGCATTCTGAAGCAAGCACACATTTATAGCCAGACCTTTAACAGGCTTTTGTACAGAAAACAGGATAGAAATATGCTCTGGTTACTCAGATAGATGGTATTTTTAGTTGGATCTGTGTTGATCCTCTGCTTCTGGTTCATTCTTAAACTATCCACGCCACATGTATTTGTAATGGTGTTGATTTTTTTACTAAAATTACTTCAAAACCAGGTGCTGTCTGACACAATACATTCCCACCAACCTTTAATCTAAACATACTGTGTTGCTTTTTCTGAAACATTAGGAAGTCCACTTCCTGAATGAGGTGAACTTATGACTCAGTGTATAATGGGACAGCTTGTAGCTCAGACCGCGTCCTGTTGGTGATCGCCTCTCTTGTGTGTTCATGTTGCTAGAAGTGAAGCTTAGCCACCATGCTACCGTGCTATCTCTCTATATATCCCAACCCTCGCCATGTCTGCTGGCCCTGCATCTCATCCTCCCATTGTACAGTAATGTAAAAACAAAATATATAATCGGACTGTGTGTGTTTGTTCCTCTTTGCTTTTACTTTGGGGGCAGGATCGGTGTGGTTTTTTTGCAGGGCGGGGGAGGGCGGGGTATCGGTTGATTTTTGTTTTTTGATTTGTCATTTTTCTCGTAGCGTAATGTAGATGACGTCAGGTGTACTGTGTATTCTGTGTGTAGTGGATTAGCTCTTATTGCTGAGCCTGCATGTCGAGCAGGCGTAGTGTCAGTATTGATGTCCATGTACCTCTAATCTGTCAGAACTAGCCGAGTCCTATTCTGCTAATAATATACAGTCTTTTAAGGAGAAAAAAAACTTTTGTACTAAAAGAAGAGAAAGGAAACTACATATTTTATCTTCAAATTTTAATCATTGTTTATCCATGGTCGATGACACTACTTTTTTGTTTTTGAAGTTGTATTCATAGGAAACTTAAGATAAAGCCAGCTGATATTAAAAGCATTGCCAAACAAAAAGCTTTGGATCGAAACTTGAACTACAAAAGAATGGTTAGTTTTTACTGTGAGCTCTGGTGTGGACAGCGGCTGCAGCTACATGACGATGCTTTTGTTCTTTGTTTTTTTGTTTTATAACAGTATTACATCGACTTCAAGCTATTTTCACACAGTGCAGTGCCACCAGTCATACATCACTGTTTACCGTTTTAATATCCTGTGGCCCTTTACCCGAGCAGTTTGGCTGTTCCTGTCTAGTTGTGTCAACAACAAAAAAAAAAACGAGCAAAATCAAAACACCAAAATTACTCTGCAACCAGGAATGAATCAGCATCAGGAACTTACATTTTCATTCTCGTGTGTAATATCATTTTGTTAGAAAACATGATTTTATGTGGACATTTTAGGAAAATAATCTGGCATATGTACCAGACCAGGGTCCAGTGTTATTTGAAATCGATTCCGCCAGAAAGCACAATTGAGATGAATTCATAATTGCATGAATAATACACCATTGCTTACCTTTACTGCACACCATTTCGGCTGTGCAGAAAGTCACTCATGTTGAAAACTAGTGAAGGTTTCGGACCATTTTTGTAAACACACTCACAGCACAACTGCTCAACTGTAGTAAAAAACAAAACTGTGATTATCTTGTTTCTGTGGTTCTCTGCAAATGACAGAACATTACCTCTTGAATTTCTTACTATTGCTCATATAAGCATAATCTCATTGCAGCACTTTAAAGAAATCATTAGTTTTTTTATAAGCAACAGGAAATATATATATATATCTATATCTATATCTATAAATAATTAGAATAATAATTCACACTTCCATATTGAAAATATAAAAGCACGTAAAGAAAATAATGTCTTTTTCAGTGGTCTGGCTGAAAGAAATTGCTGTGTTGTTGCTATGCCAGTGTGAATTGTTACAAAGGAGAAGTGGAAAAAGGAAAAGCACAAGTGAGAAAAGAGAACACAGTTCTTCTGGTACCTTCTATCATATCTATCTGTCTATCTATCTAACCATGTCTGTTCTTGTTCTTCAACCTTTAGGGCCAAAATCCATTGAAATGTCTTAGTCCTGTCAGCTGTATATCGTAAACTGTTGAATTACAAAATGGTAAATAAAATCTATTTTAAAGATCAGTTCCTGTGTTTTATTATGAAGTGCACATTTCATTCCATATGTATCATAGGTATTGTTTAATGTCTGATTTATTCTACGTCTTGGTTTTCAAAAAATTTTATTCAATTCAATTTCATTCATATAGCACAAATTCACAGCTTATGTCATCTCACAACACTTAACATAGTAAGGTACAGACCGTACGAATTTTAAACAGAGCGCAGACAACCCAAGAATCCAAAGTTGTCTTTGGATTCTCTATGAGCAAGCGATGGTGAGAAGGAACCAAAACTTGATGGGGCTGACAGAAGCAGGCTCTGGAAGGCAGCCATCTGCCTCAACTGGTTGGGGTGAGAGTGGGGATGGAGGGGTAGGACTAGCAGGATAGCAGATGGAGTCTGGCTTCCTGTACAAAATTCAAAACTCTCACATTTGTCTACAAAACTACAATAAGCTCCCTCCTACCTGAACTCTCTCATTCAGGTCTACACTCCCTCCCGTTCACTACACTCAGCCAACAAAACTTGCCTGATACGACCACCACAACAGGGCCGATCAGTAGTTAGACTCTTGTCCTCTGTGGCTCATCAGTGGTGGAATGAGTTACCAAACTCTGATTTGCAAAGTCCGTCTCAGTTTTTAAGACAAAAATAAATTTAAAAAAATACTTCCATATTGAAAATCACTTAGCTTTCTGTTCAGAGACAGTCTCAGCAAGAACTTGATCCTGTTGGCTAATTTTCTAATCACTGTAAAAGCAAAAAAAAGAACAAATCTTACAATCATGGTGCTAACAGCAGGCAGCAGTGGCAACTTGTGGTCTGTTTTCTTATTATTCATATTCTTATTAATAGGAATATTGATCAATGACAGCAAAATCAAGCACTTTATAAATGTTGTATCCGTTTATTCTGACAACAAAATGAGGGAAAAGTGAAATCCTAAGTGGACTTGTTTAATGATGATGTCTTAAATGTCTTCTTACTCAAGCAAATCTTGAAAAATGATGGGAAATAGTTGCAATAACCAGTAATTTCCACTTTAGTCTCCATTGTTCAGCAGCAGCTACAGTCTTGCTTTAATGCTTTGACATTAAAATCTTTACAAGACAAGGCATAGAAACATTTAGTTTGCTGGTCCGTTAAAATTCTGAACATAGTATGCAGCACAAATGTGTTTATATAGATGAAACCACACAGGAGATGACTGATAAAGCACAGTGAAATCTACAAATAACCCAATGCAGACTGTTTTTAGGTTCATGAAAACACAATATTTTTACAAATGTCTGAAAGAAATGGACAAAATCAATGTATTCCTAAAAACAGTGTAACATTGAATGAGAAGTGAGCAGCAGATTTAGGAGTGAACGGAGGGAAAGAGTGCTGCTGCTCTGATCTCTGTAGGTGGTGTTGGGGACAGAAGTCTAAACCTTTCTACCCACACAGAGCAGTGCAGCAGCACTTTTCTGCCCTATTTGTGATTCAGTGCTGAATTAGTCTTGTTCGACAGTGAGCTACAGAAAGCAGGTGGAGTGTCGGGTTATGGCTTTCCTATTAAATGGGGCTGGAAAGGCCATTTCCTTAAGTGCAAACTTCAGAGTCGTCTCTCTGGTGTAGGATTAGTATAGGAGGATTTCTGAGAAAAAAGTCACTTTAAATTACAACATGTACAACAGCCTAAAATGTATTAAATGCAGTATTTTTAAATTTATTATAATGCCTAATGTAAATTCATTGTATTTTTTATGTATATTTTGCACAATATCACTCTTTGACTTTATATGACACACAATACTAAACAATATTCTCACTAAAATTACAGGAATTTGCACAAAGTAGTCATAAGGTGCAGCTTTAATGAAAAATAACAATGAACAACCCCCCCCAAAAAAGGCTCATTTTATATGCTCTCATGATTATAATTGTGTCACTGTAATGACCACAGTATCATGCAGAACCAGAAGAGGGCAGCATGGCTGTAAATATAAAAACTCATCTTGTACTTAGGCATTGCTGCACCACTACATGCCAACACCAGCTTTAGGAGTATTTCAAGCTTCAGATATTCAACAACCATATGTTGTGTTGGAAAACAAACAAGTAACAACAACAAAAAAACAGTCCAGCAGGCAGATTTTACTCCCCTTTGTTTAGGTTTTCAAACGTAGGTGTATATTGTAACATTGCCGTTAGAGCCTTTAAATACACAATAGACTACATTCAGCTAAACAAAGGAATGCTTGTTGTACACAGGAGGAGCAGCATTTGCTGAAACCTTCAATACACTGTTTTTCTCCAGGAAATCTGATTTATCCTACTTAGCCTATGTAACAAATACCCACAAATTACCACTAAAACCCTATATTGCATTTGGCTTGTTGGTAAAGCCAAATGCAAATGGTAAAAGAAAAAATGTCTCATTGTTGCATTGTTTCCTAATAATTCGGAGAAACCTGTCTCATTATAGAAAATGTACAGTAGACTGATGGTGCTGCCATATTTCACAATCTGCCTGAGGATCATCCAGGTTTTTAGGATTTCATCAGTATAACGTAATTCATTTGTAGTTGTGAGTAAATCTGTCAGCAGGTAACTTGGCTCACCTCAATTTCCAAATTCTACACCAACGAAGGTTAACAATCGAGATCCATGTTGCACAATGACCTCAGTGTAAACATGCTAACAGTCTTCTTCATGTTTTCAGTTCACATGAGACTTTTAATATGACATTTCCCAAAATGTATTATGGAAAAAAACTGATATTTAAACTTGCAGGAGGGAACTTGAGTCTCCCCTCCTTCTGACAGTGTTTGCTCATGATGTATACCCAATGGTAAACCATTCTTGGACTATCATCCTCCTCTGAATGCCAAGTTTCCTTTTTATCTTTAGCATCAGAAACTTTTCCTGGATTCTGGATGCCTACTCTGTCTCCTCTGCTATAGTAGTGCTCCTCTAAGGCTCTGGCAAACCAATGAAATCCCAAAACTACAGTTCCTCAAATGGCCACTTGAGGCTGACTCCAAAGGCAAGTCAATCCCCATAGACCTCGATGTTAAAATGCCCAGCTTTACAGGAGAAATAAACATGTTTACAGCCTGGTATAACAAATTGTTTTTTTCAATTTTTTGTCAGTCCACAGCCCAGAGATGTTTGCATAATCTGCCTCAGCTCCACCTCTTTGCTCATTTTTGGATTAGCCGGGAGTTAGGCATAATCAGGCACCACACTGAGCTTAGAATCCACTGTTTGGAAGACCTATAGAGGACGTTACAGAGGGTTCATTTATATTCATATACAGTCTATTTATCTGCCACTCTCCTTGTTGCTGTAGCTTATTCCATCTGTCTCTACAGTTGCTTCCCTCTTTAGTTTTGGCAAACCAATTGCTACAGATTGACATGAAACTCATTGCTACAGGCACAGCAGCAAGGAGATACCACAACAGAAACCAGATTTAAAACTCTCATCAACTGCAAAATGCAAATAGATTCACGTAGTACACGTCAGCATAATGAGTATTGGGTGAATTCATTCAGCATCTTCTTGACTATAATGGACATTGCCCTGTCGTCTCATGTACAGCGATGTTTAATAACCTCCGTAATCTTTTTGTTCAATCTGGATCTTGTAATTACAAGATCTTTTCTTGGAACTCTGAGATGAGATTGTGAGTAAGTCATAATTACATGATAAGGTCTCCTAATTTTTCTGCAGAGGATTGTTCTCAGTCAGTTTTTCATAGTCCAGAGTCAGAGGAAAATCACCTTTCGGACATCTTGTCATAAACTATGACGACTGTCCAGGAGAAGCATGAAATTGATGGTGTTGATAGTCCAAAATCTATAGGAATCGTTGATTGAAACTGACAAATATGCATGTTAGAGTCG
The DNA here is from genome assembly GCF_022539595.1 of Amphiprion ocellaris. Classification (NCBI taxonomy): domain Eukaryota; kingdom Metazoa; phylum Chordata; class Actinopteri; family Pomacentridae; genus Amphiprion; species Amphiprion ocellaris. The sequence continues at coordinate 6,900,082 of NC_072775.1, read as the reverse complement.
ACAGTGTGGCCTTAAGAGGTTCAAAAGTCATGCTGATGAATGTAGATAAAAGGTCACATCAGTTTCGTCTTCTTTAAATTCTAGAGCATGTGTCTTTATCAAGTGAAATCAGAAAATGACAGCATGACCGGATCTGCTAGGACCACCGGCATCTTTTTATGGGCACAGCGACTGCAGCCAAGTCATTTTATCACCTGGCCATAACATCCATCATGGGTGCCACCAGGCCACAGGATTAAGCTACATAATGAACACAGCTAGATGTCAGTGGTTTGTTAACTGCCGGACCCACATACACAAACACACACAAGACTTCTTATTCTCATTTCTGGCGTGCTGTTTATCCAGCTACACGAGTCTGCTCTCGCTTCTGTTTATCAGAGACACAATCTCATCAGCTCCAGCAGTCCTGTTTGGGACAGATAGGAAGCAACAAAATCGCCTCGAAGAATGGATTAGCAGCTGAATCATACATAGTTTTCCGAGCAATAACAGACAGGTGTAACTGGTGATTATCGTCCTTCTATGTTCACAATATTGTCCTCACAACAACAGTGCAGTGAAGTGCTACAGTCTGTGTGTCAGGGGTGGCTGAAGGACATTTCCCAGACTGGAGGGATTTTTTTTTTTTTTTTTTTTTTTTTGACAGAAAGTAATTTTCCTGCCTGTGGAAGCATTGTTGCATTTTGTTTGAAAGGTGACTCCAGTTCTGGGAACCCAACACTTTCTCCTTTCCAGAACTGAAATACAGCCGACGCTCAGGGTCACAGCGAGCAAGCTGGAGGTCCTCGGCTTTTGTCAGCCGTTAATATACCACATAACCACACAGCTGCGACGCCTTCACTTTATACTGTCATTAATGAAACTGGGGAGCGAGCGAAAGTGGCTGTTATTGTTATTCACATCATCCGACACCAGCCGGAGATTAATGAATTAACTGAACGACACTTCATCTTGGTGTCAGCCCGTCATTAATCAAGCAGTGATTTTAATACAATGTATTGGAGAAGAGTCGAGAGGTTTGCCATCATAAGTTGAGCTGTAAGTGTTAATCTGCAATACTTTTGGTAATCAATTACGAGTTTAGGTCATTTATCAAACACAAGTGCCAAACGCAATTCTTGAATGTGATAAAAGATGGATACAGCCTCCAGTTCTGAACACTGAAGTGTCTGAAACCTTCATTTCTTTTGAACAGCCAGCATGGAATGACTCCTGAGGTTTTAGGTCATGTTATTGACAGATCGATTTACAGGTTGTACATGTTTGTCTGTGTTTAGTGACCTGAGTTCAGATCCAGTCCTTACTTATCACATCCAATTTCAAAAGCGGAAGATTGTGGTGACCCGATTTCTGAATCACGGCTCGGGGTCATTTCAACTAAGTTCACTAAATTAAAGGAAAAGTCACACCTGACCATCTCATATTTGTCAGAGTTTTATCTGTGCATGCATGTTTTTAAGTATAAGGTGTAAAATCTGGTTTCAAAGCTAACAGTTTTTGAGCCAATTCTTAAAGAAAGTGGAGTCATGTCTATTTTTACGTGTATTTTTCTTCGCACCAATCTGTGGATCGATGTTTAAAGCACCAGAACTTGAGAAATAATGCAGCTAGAGCCCTGACATTTTGTAGGCTTATTGGTATGCATATATGGTCTTCAGTGGTACAACCCTGCTTTGAAAGAATAATACAAATCAGCTATATGATGGTGCAAATTTGGCTAAAAAAAATTTCAACATTTCTGTCCACTCCAATATTCCACAAAAAAACCTTTATTTTACCCTAAGATGCTGTTTATTTCATCCTTTGATTGTCAGCAAGAGGAGCTTTTGAAATGTTGCGTATGGTGCCAGTCAGAGGCATACTTTATGAGAAAGAAATTATCAAAATAAATGTTTAACCATTAATGCCCAATATTTGAACATGCATTGAGCAGGTATGATGGTAAAAGCACTCCAATGGTGTCTCAACTGGAAGAATTAGAAAAATCATGGTTTTCTGAGTCATAGTGCTTCAAATAATTTCATAAAAAAAAGTGGTACCATACCAACAGTTGGTTCTCACTGCTTCAGTTTGTAGTGTGATCCAGGTTGTGGCAAGATTTAAAACAACTAAGTTTATCACCGACAGAACACATTCTTAACTTGGCATGAAGAAAACAATGCAAAAATCGCAATGACGCCCCCACTTTTTATAGAATTTTTTACTCATAAACTAATGTTACCTATCACCCCAGATTTTACACATGGTCTACTCAGTCAATATTTACTACTTTTTTTTTTTTTTTTTAAATTGAATTGACCCACAAATCTATAGGCAACATCAAAGTGGTGGCATCCATTTTTTAATATACGGTCTGTTCTAACATGGTAGGCATGGAAAACTCTACACAGGCCAGTGAAAGTTATGCAAAATGTCTTTTTTTGACAAACAGGCTGCAAAATTGCTTTTGCTTATGCTAAAAGACAACCTGGTTTCATTTAGGCACCACAACAACTTTGTTATGTCTAAATAAAGATACGGTCTGGATAAAGAAGTACACCTGTGGAAATACTAACCACAAAGCTCCAGTGGTTTCTTAGGTTGCTGGGGTGTTGAGACCACAAGAATGGGCCCTAAAAAAGCAAAAAGCATCTCACAAACAGCAACTGAAAACACCAAGTGTGAAAATACTTTGGGATTCCAGCTCCAGTCTCCTGGATGAAAGTCTTGTGTTCGGTTAATGTCACCACTTCGCCTTTAAGCTCCTGATGTAGACAGGACTAGTATTACCTGGGGATCTTGGCATTTATAAATATATTTTTTAAAAATTCAGCATTTTGGGTGCAAATTCAGGAGTCGACACAGCACGGAGACCCATTGACAGGAGTTAACTCAAATCCATGAGAAGAGCAACATCTCAAAGGAAGAGGGATGAGATGGATGGCAGCACGGCAGCAGGTGGTAAGGAACATTATGCCGTCTTTCAGCAGGCTCGACACAGCTTAATAATGCCATGCACCAAAATAATGTGGGGAAATTTGAGGAAAACACAGACCCTGTTTATCATGTGTGAAAGCACGGCAGGAAACACAGATGTGGGGGTGTGATTTCTAAATCACATGAGGGTCCCCAGCAATGTTCCCTGTAATTTTTCCTGAGTCTGAGCAAACACACAAACTCCCTGAGCGTCCCTTGGACCACTGTGAGCAACATCAGACGTGTGCACTGTGGTCACACCAGCATCACATCCATTCAAGTTACATGGTTCATTAAAAGAATCAAATTGCAGCATTTACATTTCTGTTAAAACACTTTGACAACAGGAGCCAGTTGAAGGCTGCAGTGATTTTAGTGACACTACAATGTATAAGAGTGAAGTTATTGAATATTTGTCTTTTACTGTTGCAGTGGTTTTGCAAATTGCAGACGGACCCTGTTCACTCCATAGACACCAATGTTATTCCTGTAGCTTGAAAGACAGCTACTTTTGATAAAACTGGGCTTGTAGCACATTGTCTGCCTTGCAACAATGGGAAAGAGGCACCGTTTATGTTTTGACAACCTATATCTAATGAGTTATTGATGCTGGAAGTCTGAATCTGTGAATATCTTTCCAACTTTACTGAACTTGGGGCCACTACCACCTAAGGAGTGATATATTTAATTTTGAAAAAAGCATTTAGCCTTACTTAAAGCTTTAAGTGCTTTATTAACACGGAACTAAAAATTTTGTATTGTTTTACTATCACAGGTTCTGTCTGAAAAGAGGTGGCATCATTTTAAACAGTGAAATCAAACTAACAAAATGTAATGATCAACCAGTGAGCAATACTGGATTCTGCAAAAACATAAACAACTTTTTAAAAAATCTAAATCTTATCTTAACACAGTTAATGTAGTAACTTATTTTTGTGTGTATGCATGTATTTATTGATTTATTTAGTACTGTTAACATATCAGAGTTCTGAGTGAATTTTTCTTAAGATAGACAAAGACCATTTATTGATTACATATAGGCTGTTAAATATTTATTTAAAAAAAGCATTTTAAAGAAAACAACTTAGGCATTTATTGAGTCACTAAAATACTGTAGAGTACAGACCACATCAGCATGATTATAAGCATCCTCTGGTAAATTAACAACCAGATACTGATGTCTCTCACCATATGGACTTCAGGAGATGACTGGGGGATGATAAACTGTGACCTACTGGTTGGGTTCTCTCTGTTCTCATGTTTCTTACATGTTTGTCCCCTGACAGCCGGGTCCTAATGTTTTTTGAGCAACACACCATACTATGACGTTTTTACAATGATGGTTCTACTATGGAACCAGTTTGACATGTTCAGGTGTTCTTTGTGTGAAAACTCAGAGATTTCAGGGATCAGAAGGTGGTTTTCAACTTTCTTTGTTAACTTTCTGCTTCAACTTTAAACTAAATTTCCTTCACTAAGCCAGCCCTCTGGACTTCCAGTAAGCTGTGTTCCTATTGGCTGTCCAGGTGGCTGCTTGGTGTTATCAGGAACACCTGAGCAGCTTGGTATTATCAGGAACACCTGAGCAGCTCAGTGTCTTCCTGCTTTATTTAGCTGCAGACAAACATTTCCTCTGCTTCTCTTCACCACTGAACTGGGTTTGGCTCCATTGCTTTACTTTGTTCTTTAGGCATTGGTTTGCAGCTTCCAGCATTAAAATCGTCTTTAATGTGTTTCTTGGTGCGTTTTAGGGCTTTGTACTGGATAGTTGTCTTGGTAAAGGTGGTTCTTTAGCCACAGTTAGCACATGGTGCTAATGTGTGCAGTGATTAGTGGATTTGGAGCAGCTGAGTTGTGTCTTTATCTTGGCTGTAGTGAGTCTTCAGAGGTTTTTGGTCAGACACATTCTGTATTCTTGTTTGAGAACCAACGTTGGTTGTCCAGAAGGTAAGAGTTTCTGTCCTGATTCTCTGTTCTCAGAGGTTCTCTGGTAGGCTGCAGGAGACTTTAGCGTTTGGGTTGTGCTAGTTTGGTTTTTGTATGGTTTCATTTGGACGACTATCTTGAAGTCCCTCCATGTGGTTTAGTGAGGTTTTCTGCAACAGTTCTACAAAGCAACCTGCAGCAGAAGAGACTTTGAGAGTTTTTAGGAAGTTCTGGAGACCAGACTTTAGAGCAGCAGAAACATTTGTCAGCAGTTTGAGCAGGAGAAGGTGAGCTTCAGAGTAGAAATGAGACAGAAACCTTCTTGACCCGTGTGGTGAGGTCCTGTACCAAGAGTTTGAGCAGGTTGTGAAGAGTCTGTAGTTCTTTGGTCTGAAAGCACAAGAAGAGTCGACTCATTAAAGGAGAAAACAGGAGATATTGTTGGTTCTTCTGTCGCTCTGCAGTTTCCTTAGACTGAATATCAAGTTTATATTTTAAATGATTTCCAATGTGAGCCCAAGAAGACTTCAATAAACTCCCTCCATCCCCTGGACACAACATATTTTATTACGATGTTTTGGGGTTTTTTTGTTTTTAATATGTTGAGTTTTAATCATAGTTTTAGCATAGTTTATTTTTCTCTGTGCTTGTTTAGTTTTGTCATCTGTGTGAAAGGTGCTAAACAAATAAAGCTGAATTGATAAAATGAATAATTGACTAACTCATGATTGTGACAACAGAAGTATTTTCATTGTGATTTAAGGGTTTGTTTTATGTGTAAGGTTAGGGTTAAAATCTTGACAGAAAAAAAAGATTAATGAAATAAACTACACTTTTAAAAAAAGCAATTAAATTTAAAAAAGCATTTAATACAACAAAACTTTTAAAAAGAAAATTAAACATTAAATAAAATTACATTATATTAAATGGATGAAATATTTAATTAGATAATTAAACAGAAGATACAAAATGTAATTATGAAATTAAACACAATTTTTTAAACAAAAATATTGAACATTAAAGATGAAATATTTTATATAATTAAACATTTAAAAAATACAATTAAACAAGAATATTATACATTTAAAAAATGCAAAACATTTTAATTAGATTATTAAACCTTTAAAAAGACAAAACATTTAATTAAGAAATTAAATGTTTAATTAGAAAATTAAATCTTAAAGACAATAAAATTTTAACTAGGAATTAAAAAAAATACAATGAAGCATTTAAAAAGAAAATTAAACATTAAAAGGTGGTAAAACATTTAAAAAGAAAAACCTTAAAGATTTAATCGAAAAATTAAACACTGGGAAAGAAAAGGAAATTTTTCAAACAAGCCGATAAAACATTTGAAAAAACAACAATTAAACATTAAAAAACATTTCGAAATCAATCAGACATTAGAAAAGAATAAAAGGTGAGAAAAGAGCAAAACTAAACATTTAAGAAGAATCAAACTAAAGACAAAACATTTGAAAAGACACCAGTTAAACTTTAGAAGATCAAATTAAACAGAAGAGACAATAAAACGATCAAAAAGCAAAAACAGATAAAGTCTTAAAGTTTTCTAGTCTGAAATGAAAACATCAAGTTGTTTCTTCAAACATTTCCTCTTTCTATGTTCTTGGTTTGATTGTGGACAGATTTACTAAGAACTCATTTCAGAAAACTGCTTTCCAGATAAAGTCTACTAGTAGTTGAAGGCATCGATCAAACTAATGTTACCTTCTGATCTCCACAAACTTTACTGTTCAGTGAAGAGAATCAAAGTTTGTTGAGGATTTCTAAAAAACCCACAGGTGAAGGTCTGAGAAGAACTCAGATGGATGGTCTAAATGTGAAATCAAGACTCATGGTCACAAGTTTTAAGGCTTCTGTTAACCAGAAAGTTCAAACTAACAGAGAAGTACTGAGAAACTTTTAAAATTCAGTCCTCAGACTGTCTAAGGTTCAAACTAACAGAGAATACTGAGAACTTTTAAGATTTCAGTCCTCAGACTGTCTGAAGGTTCAAACTAACAGAGAACTACTCAGAACTTAAGATTTCAGTCCTCAGACTGTCTGAAGGTTCAAACTAACAGAGAACTACTCAGGAACTTAGAAGATATCAGTCCTTGGACTGTCTGAAAGTTCAATCTAACAGAGAACTACTGTGGGACTTAGAAAATTTCAGCCCTCAGACTGTGTGAAAGCTCAGGTCCTGAGGACTCGGGAGGTGTGGAGGCTTTGGAAAGTCTTGGAACTGAGGGTTCCACCCTCCAGCACAAAGGCTGAAGTCCAACCTCCTGAGAAAAACGGTCGAGTCGAGACTCGAGTTAAAAAAAAACTCGAAAACGACAAAAAATAGATGATAAATGCGCAAAAAAAAGAAGAATTAGTATCTGAGCGAGTAGCTCAGGGGATAAGAAGAGGACTAAAGGGAAGGTCGCAGGTTCAAGACCCACCACCGGCCTTTTCTTTCTTTGTCTTTGTCAGGATTTTGAGAAAATTTAAGAAGTGTCTGGTCTTGAACCAGCGACCTGCAGCTCCATAGGCAAATCCTTAACTCACTGAGCTACAGATCAGATAAAAAGAAATAAATTCGTCGTCCCTTTGGCATCGTAGTTTCCTGAAGTGACCACATGGGTGGAGCCAAGGCGGAGTCTGGGTGGAGTCAGGGCGGAGAGTAGGCGGGGAGGTGGGTGGCGGCCTCCCCCTCTACTCCCCCACCTCCCCACCACCCACCACACCTTCCCCCGCCCGACGAGTTCTTCGAGTCTCCACGAGTTCTTCGAGTCTCCACGAGTTCTTCGAGTCTCCAGGTTTTCCCGAGTTTCTGGAGTTTCCACCAGGTCGGAGGCAGAACAAGTTGTCATGAAGAGGTGTTGAAGTCGGCCAGGATGGACTGACTTTTTACAGCGACTAGAAGGAAGACCACTAGAAGAGCAGGTCTTTAACCACCATCCATAAAATCCATGGAGTCGCTCCAGAGAAATGAAGGGAGGTCAACTTTTATCAACCTCCATCCAGATGTTCAACTTGATATCTTTACTTTGACATTTTTAGCACCACAAACCTTTAGTATCACACTTTATTATCATTTATTAGGACTTTAATGGAATCCACCAGCAGATTTAGTTTTTGTTGACAAACTTTATTCTTGTCGTCGTGGGACTGCAGTATTTAAAACTGTTCCTTCTATTTGACCTCATGTTTATTAGTTTTAGTGGAGAAAGTTTTGTCAATTAGTCTCTTAAAAACTAAATAATAAATTGGATTAGTCAAGAGGTTTAAATTTCTTACTTTGTCATATTTTAAATATGACAAAAAAATATAAAAATAAAGTCTTGAGACAATTTGACCTGTAATTGGCGTTATATAAATAAAATTGAATTAAAATTGTATGTATCTTGTAATGTTGGAGTAATTCAGCCATATATGTTGGAAAACACATTTTCTTTGTCCATTAATCTGTTGTTTTCTCCAGTAATTCATTTCTTGTTTTGGTTTATAAAATGTCAAACCCAAATATATTCAGTTTACTGTCATAAAAACCAAAAAGATTTACATTCATGATGCAGGAATCAGGCAGTTTTTCACTTTTTATCTTAGTTTAGTCAGAAAGATAGTTGATAATGTGTGAATTGTTGCAGCTTGTGAGCCGTAAAGGTTTTAATCTTTGGGGCCGAGTGTCAAAAAACATTTAGAAACCAACATCAACAAAACACTCAACAAAGATTTGAACATCATTAAAGGGAAATCCAACTTTTGCATGACAATGTCTAATTAAAGGACATTTATTTCCAACGTAAATGTGTGATATTCATCCTCTGGAGCTTTCTCTTCACATCGTCTTCCACCTGGACTGGTTTGGTCGGGAGCATGTGCAACAAACATTTGAAAAACTGCACTTTAACATCAATGAATGACACTGAAGTTTAATCTCTACATAAATGAGACTGAGTCTGGATGTGCTGCTCTGTCATTAACTCCTAAGTTTAGGGAAAGTTCAAACAAAAGAGGACAGTTCAGATAAGACTTGAGAATGAGCTTATTTTGAACAAACATCTCAGACTTTCTGAGCTTCAGCACCTCTAGCAAGATATTTTAACAACAAGCAACTCAAGAGATCCAGAAGTTGGAGAGAGTTAGCTTTAGCTGAGCCAAAGAACATGTGGGACGCTAACCTAGCAAACATTTCAGACTTTTCTCTGTGAATTCTGAGAAATAATTTCTATTTAATGACAGAGCTACACATCTTAACTCAGTCTCATTAAAACAGACTCTAATTCAGTGTCATCCATCCATATTAAAGTGCAGTTACCCAAAATGTTTGTTGCATGAGCTCCAACAAAACCTGTCCAGGTAGAAGGCCACTTTGACAAACAGGAAGTGGAAGATTCCAAGCAGATTTATAGAAGGGGGAACCGGACTGTACTAAGTGTGGTCGAGTATAGAGGGGTGTTTTGTGGGTTTTTAAGGCTGATAATGATTATTAGTGAGACATTTGGAGTAGATATTCATTTGCAGTAAATGAAAGTATTTAAAATCTTGGAGTTAAACTTAGAAGAACACAAACTCTAACAGAAAACTTTGTTGATACGTTTTTGTTTTGTTTACAGATGTTAAAGGAGTTTTATTCGTGACGTATAACCAATCAAATCACTCCAGAAGACAGAGCGACCACAGGTAGATAAAGGTTCAGAGCCAAAGTAGCACCATTTTTAAATGTATTTATTACCGTAAATCAGTAAAAAATAAAATACTGATAATCAGTAAATCAGTCAGCCCACAATTACTACAATTCTACAATGTATGTCTCTTTCCTTTGACTTGTTATTTGTACAATATACGATGTATATGATGGTGTTTTTTCATACCAAAGGCTATACTATGATGTTTTCTAAGAGACATACGATGCTACTCTGTTCTGGCTCTGGGCCGCTGCACTCCTCCTCTGTTGTTTTCTGGATTGTACTCAGCTGCATGCCTTCGTCCACCAGGCCTCCGTTGACTCGTCCCGCCTGCCGTCTCTGGAGCTGAAGCTGGATTGGAACAGACCAAAGTACAGTCCAATCACGATGCCAGCTGCCTCTCAAAAGGCTCCTTCATCTGGCAGGTGGGCACTTCTTCTGAGGGGAAGCTGAGCTGGCCCGCAGAACTTTGGAGATGTGTTCCAGTGGTTGGTGGATGTGTGGGGAGATAGAGAGGGACCTTTGAATTGTTCAGAAAGGAAAACAGGGAACCCATTGGTAGTTTTAGTTTAGGGTGCTACTGCGGTGTGTTTTTGGGTTTTAAGAGGTGAACAGGAAGAGTTTTTTTTCGTATTGATTATCTTTTACTTTGTTCCTGGTTGGAATGCCCATCAATGTCAACATGAAGTTCACTTTTAGTTCTGTTTATTTATTTTTATTTTACTAACACCCATTTGTTTTTAACCCCCTCACATGTTGTGTTGTTGTAAACTTACTCTTTCAAATAAATTCTCGTCTAACCCTCTGGAAACCAGCGTTTGGACTGTTTTTGTGTTGCTCCTCACCTACTGACAGCTGTGGACTAAAGGCTATACTGTGACGTTTTTAGAGCGACATGCTATACTATGATGTTTGTTGGGCGACACGCTATACTATAGGCTTTTTTAATTGACATATTACTGTGACTTTTTTTGTTTTAGTTTTTTTTTTTTTTAGCAACATATAAGAATTCGAACAGTTTTAAAAGTTACTATACTTTTACTTGTGCAATGAAATTATTATTCTATGGCATTTTTTAGATGACATATTATACTCTGATGTTTTCTTGAATTACATACTATTTTGACAATATACTGCACTATGACATTTTTTGAACCACATATCATACATGACAATTTTAGGCAACATCCTATCATTTTGCGCTTTTTGAACCACATAATAATCTATGTTTTGTTTTTTTTTCTTGCCAACATGCTGTACTATGAACTACAGGCCATACTATGTTATTCTTGAGTAAAGCATACTATACTTTGACATTTTCTGAACTACATCCTATACTATGGCGTTATACACAGAGTGCTTTGGTTACATGTTGATTTATAATCTAGATTTTTTTCTGTTTTGTTTTTTGACGGATTACCACAGACCTGACCGTGAACACCGTTGACACCCACCTCAGGGAGACGCTGCCTAAGATCTCAAGGCTGCTTGGTCGTGGTCTTTCTGGCACGTACTCTTCCAAGATGAGCCGGGAAGTTTAACACTGATGGAATGACACCAGGTCTAAGCCGACAAACTTCCAATTCCTCCTCAACCCATAGTCTCTGGGAAACCTACATGGAGTAAGAAAAGTAGACAGAGAAGTAATTAAGTCTGTACACAACATATTAAAAAGAAATCATGCTAATAAATTAAGTACAAAGAACCGAATTCGCCAATATACTGGAGACCAGAGCTATTTAATTTGATAAGTATAACCTTGTTTAGTAACATTTCAATTATTTGAGAGCAGTCCTAAAGAACTGCCTGTAATCCCAATCATAAAATGGGTTTGGAGGAAGAACATAGATGGTAATCTGGATATACATGAGTTAGGCTTTATAACTACTATTGGTAGTATTGGTGGTAGTAATAGCAATGTGACTACTACTAGTAGTAGTGGTAGTACACACTACTGCTGCTGATACTGGCACTGCTACTACAACTTGTAATACTATTACAAATGCTGATACTAGCTGTTTATACTACTACTGCTTGTACTTTTAGTATTACTACTACTGCTTGTACAACTATACTACAGCTACTATTAATCGTCTGGTATTTGGTTGTCAAGCTGCTAGCTCGCCTTAGCGTTTTGCTAGTGGCTAACTAGTTAGCTCTCATAGACTGGAAGCTCTCAACAAGATTTCATAATGAAAAAAGAGCCAAAAACTATTCTTACCTATGAAAAGTCATTCCAAGTTTCCTTGTCTCAATCGTACGACGTAGTGTGTAATTGTATGCAGCACAGTGAGCCGGCATACTTGTTGTTTCCGTTTTCACGCCGTCTACTTGGGCTGCCACAAACGACGCGTCGACGAATCGCCTGAGCACGATACGTCATCAAAAGCGGACGTGAGCGCGCAATGCAACAGAAATCACCGTCCGAGTGGAGCGCGAAACACGCATGGACATCCGCGCTGTATCGTGCATATATAGTATATGCATATAATATATGCACAA